>NC_056746.1:268746494-269046494 GCF_019279795.1 Protopterus annectens | reverse complement strand
CTTGAACTGTTTGTAAGTTTCTGTGAGGCCATTTTTGCTTGGGCTAAAGGAAAGTCTCTCTGTTGATCAGTGGCAGTGAAAAACATTGAGCAGCCTGCCTGCCCCTGTGGGAGTGGTTACTGACTTGAAACTGTAGTTTTATTGGCCATTCTGGGTCAATTCCAAAACTCCTTCATCTTCCTCTCTTAAAACCCTCTTTTGCGCGGTTTTGCGTGTTTTTGAGCATAGCGCAACAGCAGGCAGCGCCGCCTAATTGGGTTTAAACTATTCCTGGTTCCACAAAGTCTGCTCTTCACTTTTTCCCTTAGAACTGCTCTATCTCTCAATTTAAACACCATATTCTCATTCTAAGGCCCTTCACTGGTCCAATTAAGTAATCCTACAAGTTAGCACTATTAAACCATAAGCACTACTTACTCTTATACTCTCTACGATTACCCTGTCCTCTATTGGTCCATCTTAAATTCAGTTTCCCTATTACTCTAGCATGTCCAAAGGTCAGTCAATGGTTTCCTCTCCAGTCCAGCTGGTGAATCAGGGAATTTTGAGGCAATGTTACAACTGTCTCGCATTAACGGACAACCCTCTCCTCCTCCAAACAGGTTCAAATATATGTGAGAGATGCAACTATTTAGCCAAACTGGAGGCTGAGCTCTCTCATCTCAAAACTGGTGTAACCAGTCAGGAGGAGAAGGTAACCTCACACAACACAATTCCAGTATCACATAGTCCCACCACATCAGCGAACCAAACACATAAATACACAAAAACATACTCGGAGGCTCTAAATAAAAATCTACCAAAGCAACAGAGACCTCCAAAGCAGACATCCAAGCAAACGCTACCTCAAAACAAAACACACACAACACATAACCCAAAAAGTCAGTGTGCCAAGCAGCCACAGCCCTTAAGGCTGAATAACACACCTGATACTCTTGTTATAGGTGACTCTATTGTCAGACACACTGAGAAGGTCACAGTGAGCTGCCTGTCGGGTGCTAGGATCCGACACATAACGCAAGCACTCAGGTCACTCCAAAGCAAATACAAATATGACTCAGTCATTGTACATGCTGGTGTGAATGACCTAAGACGTACTTCCCTGGACTACATGAAAAGAGACATAGAGGAGCTCTCTGATCATGTAGCCCAGGCTGGTATGACCCTGACCTTGAGCAGCATCTTACCCTCACCTAGAATAATGCCACAGTACAAAGACAAAATGATCGATTTTAACAATTGGCTAAAATTTTGGTGTCATTCAAAGGGGATCCAGTGTCTGTCAGCCTGGGATGACATGCTCGACAAGCCACGTTGCTTCGCTAGGGACGGCTTGCACCTGTCACCGCTGGGCATTCGGATATTGGCAAAGGCTCTTGCCACCCCCATAGTGCCTTTTTTAGGCAAGGCTCAAAAGTCAAACCCACCCCCATAGACAGTACAAGGAACAAGAAACTAAGGGTAATGCTGCTAAACGCCAGAAGTCTTAACCTCAAGATGCAAGTACTTGAAGCTCTCCTCAGTATGGAGAACATCGATATCTGTGCAGTGACAGAAACCTGGTTCAAGGCTCCAGAGAGCACCCCAGCACTACCAGGCTATACCTCATATCATGCTTTTCGGCCCCAAAACCCGGACCGAACCACAAAAGGAGGGGGAGTTTCCATATTTATCAAGGATATCCACACCTCCAGGTTAGTGGCATTGCACGAAGTATCAGAGACCATCCATGTGCAACTAACAGTGGGCAAGACTGCTTTTCAGTTTATAGCATCCTACATACCACCCTCTCAAAGTCAGGAATCCCATTTGGCTTTCCTGAAAACATTGGAGAACATTAAGATCTCTCTGAACACCATTATATTGGGCGACTTCAACTACCCAAACATTGACTGGAAGCACTACTCAAGCCCCAGCACCTTAGCCCAAAGATTCCTGGAAATTATAAACTCAAATGCTATGGAACAACTAGTCACCACTCCCACAAGAGGGGACAGCATACTAGACCTGATCATTACCAACATGGGGACTCTATGCTCCACACCAGAAGTATATCCCTCATTGGTAAGATCAGACCATAAATTAATTTCACTGGATGTCCACATCCCGACCCCACCCCCAGCCCAGAAAACCACAGTGAAAAACTTCTCAAAAGCGAACTTCTCACTTCTCCCAAAGTGGAATCCTTCAAGGCCCCAGGGCCAGTGGAAACTACAGCCCAAACTGCAGAATCCTATATAAATGCATTCTACGGACATCTCCAGGAATGCATGGATCATGCTATCCCAAACAAAACCAAGACCCAATCATCCAAAGGCAGGCGTCCAGTCTGGTGGACCCCTGCCATAAATAAACTGTACAACAGAAGGAGGAAGCTACTACATGATAGAGCAAAATCCCTAATAGGGAAGGCATCTCTGATCAGTACTAGCAAAAAATTACGATCCCTCATAAAATCCTCCAAGGCCAGCTTCGAGAGAAAAATTGCACAGGACACCAAAGACAATCATAAGGCTTTTTTCAGTTATGCTAGAAACCTGGGATGCAACTTCCAGACTTGTTCTGAGTTGATTCTAAATGACAAAAAATACACTGAACCCACAGACATCGCCAATATCCTGGCAGACAGGTTCAGTGCAAACTCCCCCCCCCTCCCCCCAAAAGAGCAAGTATCTATCCCTGCAGAGGGCTGCCTCCCAAACATCTCAGATACTCAGGTGAATGCTGCCCTCTCCAAAGCAAAAAACACTGCTTCCATGGGACCAGATGGCGTCCCAGGTTGCGTCCTACATGAACTACAAGAGGAACTAATCCCTCAAATAAAACAGCTATACAATCTCAGCCTCACTACAGGATATGTGCCCACAGAATGGTGTACAGCAACAGTGGTCCCACTCCACAAAGGTGGAGCCTCTATGGACCCTGGAAACTATCACCCCATAAGCCTGACTAGCTTAGTCTGCAAGGCTATGGAGAGGATCATCATGGAGCTCATAAACAAAGACATTGGGGACCTACAGACACTAGATCCTACCCAGTTCGGCTTTGTCAAGGGCAGATCCTGCCTTTTGAACCTGGTTGACTTCTTTGAAACAGTCACCAAAGCCATAGATGAAGGGAAGGTAGTCCACACAGCCTATCTGGACCTTGCAAAGGCATTTGACACAATACCCCACTCGGGCATCATAGATAAGCTATCCAGCTTAAATATAAACCCCTATGTCACAAGATGGGTCACAAACTGGCTCAAAGACAGAACCCACAGAGTGAGAGTTGCTGGAGCCATGTCAGACTCGAAACCGGTCACAAGTGGCATCCCACAGGGTTCTGTTCTGGGACCACTCTTGTTCGGTATATACTTTTCTGAGGTACAGGCAAACGTGGGAGGACTATGGCTCACCAAGTTCGCAGACGACTGCAAACTGGGCACCATAATCAACTCTCCAGCTGACACAAACATCCTTCAAAAAGGTCTCACAGAGACAGATAACTGGTGCCAGCACCATGGTTTAAAGCTAAATGCCAAAAATGTATAGTCATACCCTTTGGCAAAACAATGTGCCCACAAATGACCACATAGGCGGAAACCCATTAAGTACAGAGAAAGTTATTAGGGACCTGGGGACGCAAGTTGATAGCAATCTCTCCTTTGAAAACCACATTGCCAAAGTGGTTAGAAAGACCTTCTACATAGCCCACCTCATCACGAAGGGTTTCACATCTAGATCAAGAGAGGTAATCGTGCCCCTTTATTCATCCCTCATCAGGCCCATCATAGAATACAATGCCCCTTTTGGGATGTATCTTACCCGACACCTACAGCAATTAGAAAGACCCCAAAAGTATCTCACCAAGAGGATCAAGGGTCTCAAACAGATGCCATACGCTGCTCGGTTAAAAAAACTCCAGCTCTACTCAGTTGCATACCGTCTACTTCGAGGCGATCTATGCCTGACATACAAAGCTATGTCAAATCCAGAATTAATGGACATGCTCCACCTCAGTAAATCTAAATCCCTTAGAGCCACACGCTCGAGGGACTTGAACCTCAGCACAGAAATAAATAGAACTTGCTGGAGGGACAGGTTCATAACCCAGAGGCTCCCTTCACTCTGGAATAGAATTCCAGTTCATGTGAGGCAGAGCACCTCACTGAATCTCTTCAAGAAGAATCTCGATAAGTGGATGGGGGATCGTAGGTTTGTCCCAGGGATTACTCCCGTGTCACTATTAGACAGAGGCACAGTAAACTAAACCTTAAAAAGGGCACAGTATACTCAAATCAAGGGGTGGCGTAAGCCATACAGAATCGGGTTAGGCTTATAATTGCCCCAGGGCAGATAGCCTAGTATGAACCTATGAACCTATGTTTGCACAATCCCCAATGCAACAGTCTTTCCACATTATTCTGCTTTTCAGTATACAGTCCTTCTGCTATTAGTATATCACAGCCAGCAACAGGATATGCGACTGTTTCCAATTCTGTTTTACAAAACTTACATTTATCTGTTTCTCCCACATGTTCAATGGACTTTGTAAACCAATGTTTACTTAGTCCACTATCTTGGGCCACCAATATTAACCTTTCTTCTTTTGGTTTAAATTCACCTCTCCTTAACCATTCCTGCATTGAATCCTGATCAACATGAAGTTGTTCCAAGAGTTTTCTATATTTGAAACTGTTTTTATGCATTTTCCACAGTGCTTGCCTCCTCATCTGCTCCTTCACCTTATATTCCTTCTTTTGTTTTTTGGCACATTCCGTTGCTGTCTGATTATCTACTTCTGGTTTGATTTCCATTCCTGCTTGACGCCGGTATGCTTCTGCTAAATTAAGCAAAGAAGTCATCTTAGATTTATTCTCCTCATATTTCAAAACTTTCACTACATTTGGATCTTGTGAGGTCAGCAGATATGTGTGGAGTCCCACGATTGCAGGCCCGTACCTCCTTTAGAATGGGGAATATACAATCTTGGTATGCACTGATTTTTATAAATCATTTCAAGAGTATGAAGCATCCTTCTTGTTTTCCTGTCCAACCTGTCCAGCACCTTTTGTGGGCCATTCAGTCACTTCAAAACTATAAGGTGGCACAGGAAGAGCAAACTGGTTTATAGCTTGGACTTTGTTCCTAGATGTCAACGCTGTTTTCAGTATTCTAAAATATTCCATAGTAAGTTTTATTCGCATTTGTTCATGTTTTATTGTTGAGCCTTCATTAATTCCCAAATATTTATACACTCCCTCTTGCTCAAGATCTTTTATATCACATTCCTGTCCTGAACTAATGTTTTCTTGATGATGCCTCTCTCCTGCTTTAAAGGTTGCTTTTGCACATTTATCAAGACCAAATGAGATTCTTATATCATCTGAAAATGTTTTGATCACTTGCAGTTGTGTTTTCAGTTCCTCATCTGATTAACTATACAGTTTTAAATAATCCACAAAATGAAGATGAGAAGTCTTTACACTTTGTTGCTTTCTGAGAATTAAATTCTAGCCATGACCTAATCTGTTAATTAGACAACGTAATGGGTTAAGGGCAAGACAAGATAGCAGTGGTGACAGAGTGTCACCCTGGAATATCCCCCTTTGAATTTTTATCCTGGAATAGTAATTTGTCATTTATCATGGCTTAACTGCAAAGTGGTTTGCCACTATTTCATGGCCGCTGTAATGTAATCGACCAGTGTAGGGTGTATGTTATACATATTTAAGCACTGTTTTATCCATGAATGTAAGATACTGTCAAATGCTTTTTTTAAAGTCTTCCCATGCCATACTTAGATTCTTCCCTTTTTACAGTTCTCTGTTACGACTACAACAACAAATGATCCTTTGTTCCATATGACTTTCTTTTATTAACTTTTTGTTCTATTGCCATGACTGAGTTTTCTTCTAAATGACTATAAACTGTCGGCATCAATTCCAGTCTATACTTTATACATTGTTGGAAGGCAAGTTATTAGTCTGTAGTTTTTAGGATAGCTTGCAGGTTTGCTCTTAAGTAGGAGTATTGTTTTGCCTATTGTTAACCAGGCTGATGTCTGGTCAGGGTGCGCATATAAATAGTTCTTACTCATGGATACATTTTCATGTAAAGATGTTAATACTTTTAGCCAGAAGTTGGGAGCTGTATCTGTGCATGTGGTTTTCCAATTAGGAGCCTTTCTTATGTTTGTTTCAATCTCTCTGGCCATTACTTCATCACATTTCATATCCTTAATATATTTGAACTTCTTATACTTTCTTTTACTTCTATCTATTTAGCATCTTTGTTATGTTTCACAGGATCTTCATAGATATTTCTCCAAAATGTATCTGTTTCTTCATTTTTTGCCTTGTTTCCCAATTCTCTATCAAGCTTTTTTGAGTCATCAGTAAATTGCTTATTTTGTACTTTTCCTTTATATTTATGTGCATATCTTCTATGTTTTTCTGCCTTTGCTGATGTTTTCAGTTTATTTATGATAGTACACAGTAGTTCCTGATCTGTTCTGATACTGCGCATTGCTTTTATCATGTCTACCTTTGAGTATTTTTGTTGGTCGGTTCCCTCTTCATTAATCTTCTAACAGTACACTTCTTGTCTTAATTGCTTTATAGTTTTCTCTATTCGATGCTTCCGTGATGGCATCCAGTTTCTCCCTTTTCCTTCCCTTACAACCCTATGTTTTTGTGGTAAGACATTATCTGTTATTAATTTAGCGGCACAGTAATATATCGTATTTACTTCATTTATATCACATGAATCTGTGTGGACAGTCCTAATTACTGTATTCATTTGTTTCATCAAACTTCTAACTTTTTGTGTTTTATTGACTTTGTGTAGTCTATTTCTTTCATTGATCTTAATATGTATGTCCATTTCTATTAAATCAAGCAACTTTTCTGTTCAGTTTCATCCTGTCAACCATTGCTTTCATATGGGATGTCACTTGCCTATCTCTCCACAACATTGACTGCGCTAGAATTGCCCCATTTCATGTTCCTTCTCTTGCTGTGCAACTTCAACTGAATGTTTGTACTGTTTTCCTATGAAAGGCTCCAAAGTATCTTCATATGGCAACTGATCAGATGTTTCCTGCTCCATTGGTTTGTCCTTAATATGTGGATGTATTGCTTTGATGTTATCTGAGTTAGATTTTCTGTACTAAATCTTTCACTTCACAGCTAATCCATAACCTCAGTTTCTATTTCTTTAACTTCTCCATTACTAATCCTCTTTTCCTCTTTGTTTTCTTATTTTTATTATAGTAAAATTTTCCATGTCTGGATACCATTGCCTGTATTTCTCTTCAAATATCTTTGGTGCTGCTCTTTTTGTATTGATTAATTTTATGTTCTCTTTTGCATAAATATTGCACCATATTAAATCTGTCTTTCTTTCCCATGTCCATATTTCTTCTTCAAATGTCTCCTGCTCCTCCTATTTCTCCTTACTTTTGGGACTTATTGAGCCATCGTGCTGCGATGTAAACTTTGTTGACTTTTTGCACTAAATCTTTCACTTCCCAGGTATTCCATAACTTCATCTTCTATTTTTTAACTTCTACTTTACTAATCTTCTGCTCTACATTTCCATTTTTGTGATTTTTTTATTGTGAATTTTTCCATATCTGGATGCTTTTTCCTGTATTTGTCTTCAAATATCTCTGGGGCAGCCTTTTTTGTGTTGATTAATTTAGCTTTCTCCTTTGCATAAATATTGCACCATATCAGATCTCTCTTTCTTTCCCATGTCCATATTTATTTTTTAAACCTTTTAAAAGTCTTTAGATTTTGTTGTTTATATTTTCACACTTAGTCACAACTGCTTTCATATTTCTATACCACAGTTGGTAATTAACCTTTGTAGAAGCTGGATGTGTTCATGCTTGAAAGTAATTTTGTTGGACTATTTCCAGTGTCATGTTGTAGATACTAACACGAAATTTGGCTTGTTCTGTTTGTTGGGAATCGTATTGGATGTGTCTGAAAGACAAGTATCCTCTTCTAATGTATGAATAGTTTATGCTTTGCAAATTAATTTGCTTACTGTCAATTTCCATCTGCTGTGGAACATCAGTAACCATCCGAAATTTGAATATTGCTACTGGTATCGATAAGTTTATGCCTATATTTTAATTTGAAGAAAATCAACTCTTTAAGGAAACATTTTCAATGTTCTGCTAAGTCATTCATTTTTGATATATACTTTTTCCTTTTCAGGGTCACTGAGAACCCAGAACCTATGCCGGCAATCAGCAAGCATAACAAGTCCATTACAGAGTGCATACTTAGGGTCATTGAGGCCTACCAGCTCATCTGTGCTTCCAAATGCCAATAATGTTCTCTTTGAGGAGTGATTTAAATATATGCAAAAGAGATAAAATGGAAGTCTGCATAAATCTTCCATTCGAAGATGTGGTGCAGAGTTAAACCCTCCCTTGTGATAAGTGGTTTTGTGCAATAACTTTAAAGTAGCTGAAACATTATGGCTGCTGTTCATGTTATCACAGGTGAGTGATGTTTGCACATGTATTGTGCTGACACAGACGGGTGACTTCCCAAGCTGGCACAATTAAAATCAAAATGCATGCATGACAATTTGTTACATATGGAACACCTGACTTTAAGTACTGATCTGATGTTGTCAATTTTCATTCTATCTTCAACCAATGGGTTTGGATCCAATCCCTCAGATCTGACTTGGCAGCTGCTTAAGCTCATGCCAACCAAAACCTCTCAAGTTAAGAAGCTTACCCATAATGCATCAACCCTAAGTATCCCAGATCTTGTTTGCTGCTATCAACTGAAGACATGATTTCAATTCACTCTCAAATGTTACTGAAAGATAAGTAAAAAAAAAATGACCCTTTTCTTCACTTAAATCTTCATCTTTATTAGTAAATAGTATTTCCCTTACTTATTTTTCTTCTATTTACCCTCTTTGTATTGTTATTACTGTTTCCCTTTCCCCAGTACTTAATGTACTTCTACCATTGTTGGTAGTAGTTATTCTCTTTCTCCTGTTTCTCTTTAAAAAAAAAAAGCAATAGTAGTAGTAGTTTCCTTTTCTCTCTTAGTGTTGTAATTTACTATGGTGGAAAAAGGGCCTGCTGGCTTTAAGAAATGTCTTAACTCCCCTTATCATATGCCTACACTTAATGTGTCTATTGTTTAAGGCTGATTAATTTACAGGAAGACTGCTCTATTTGCCATGGGTTCAACCCCAGGGCTTTGACTGAACATAAAAATGAATTGATTTTTAAGGGATTGTTACCCTCATCTTTTGGAGAGCCTGTTTCTGGAGACAAGTCTCCCAAAACTAAAACTAAGACTAAAACTAAATTAGGGCCTCCAAAACCCTCCTCTTCATCTTTGGCTTTGGAGTCATTACAGAAAAGATCTAAGATAGATCCAATCTAATCCTCAGATCTGAAGAAAGTGAAATTGTCTGATCAGACTTTCTTGGATCTGAAGAAACTAAAACTGACTGATCCAACTTCTGATCTGAGACAAACAATTATTGATCTGGCTATTGTTAGTCCTTCAACCTTAATTGTATTGCCAAGGATTGTATATTCACCTCCGGTGGCTCTAGTACCCTCTAGGATACCTTCCCCCTTTTTGAATAGAGCTAAGTCTCTCTCTGTATATTCTGCTCATTCTTCCAGAAGTCTTACAGAAGATGATGTGGAAAGACTGGTGAGGAAGCGTCTCTCAACACAGGGTCAGATGGGTGTCCCTTCAGCTTCTACTCCTCTGAGTCAGGAGGTCCACTCTACTGCTACACCCCCACTACTGGTTCCTCCTCTCAATCATTTATGGGCTCAGAGTCCATCTGGCTTGGATCCAAGGATTTTCTTGTCCTTGGATCTGAAGTTTACTCTGACTGCTCCAAACCTGTTGGATCTGGAGAGCTGTAAGACCCAAAGCCTGCCTGTCAGATCTGAGGTGTTACAGTTGACTCTGAAGCCTTCAGAGCCATCTCTGCACCCCAGAGCCTCCGCATTGGATAGCTTGGCTACAGCTTCCACCTCTGGGATGTTGCCCTTGGAGCGGGGGAGGACAGTAGTCCAGAAGCTTGCTTTTTCAGATCTGAGGTCTTCCCCTTCTCTGGGGTAATCAGCCTTAGAGGCTATGAAGAGAGTTTTCTCTGCCTGTGCAGAACAGTTGGATCCAACCCCCTTGTATCCTAAATCTTCAGGTCTGATGTCTTTGCGTTCAGAGCCTCACCAAGTATTTTTACAGGGACAGCCAGTACAAAGACCCCAGGGTTCCCCACAGGGAATCATGATCTCTTCTTCTGATACTTTTCCTGAACATCCCACTGAAGAGGTCCCTAAGAAGAAGACATGCAAGAGGAGGCACCTGGTACAGATTTCAGTGAAGGTGAAGGGTCCCATGGCCACCTCCTGAAGATGTCTCATTTGGAGACATCCTCAAAATCCTTAAGCAGAGACATGACTGGACTAGCAACAAACTTTCATCTGAGGAGTCTGTATTCCTGGAGGCCTTCAGTACTGTTCCTTCTACCTTCTAGGTGACTCCACCTGCCAATGAGCTCATTGAGTTGATCTTTAAGTGGGTGTGGAAGGAACCCGACACCACTGAGTCTATACCTCAGAGACCAGATAAGATTATGCCACCACCTATGGACAAGCAGTTTTGCAAAAAAAAGGGGTGCCCATTGATGACGTGGTCATAGTGGTGGCCATCAAGAAGGAACTTGCTGAAGAGAGTTCCACTGTTAATCCCCCCAAGAGGGAGTCTCAGGTAATGGACAGAACTGAAAAGTGTGTCTATGCTTCACTGACCTTTGCTTTAAGGTCACTGAATTACTTGGTACATTTCACAAGACCAGAGGGGTTCCATTAAGGAGCTGTCAAATATCATCTCAAGAGCCATTTCTGAAGAAGTTCAGTCTTCTGTGGCTTCTCAGTTGATTACCCTACAATCCATTTCCAGTTCTTCCATGAGGCTGATTTGTATGTAGCTGAAGGAACTTCAAGGGCAGTGGGTTCAGGAGGCATACCTGGATGCACTTATGCAATTTTGCAGAGCCCTTCAAGTCTTTGTTCATCAGTGCTCCCTTTTTTCAGAACATTTTTGTTTAGCCCCAAGGTGAAAGACACAGTATCCAGGTGTGAAAAGAATGTAAAGATCCTGTCTGCCATGGGTGTACATTTTTCAACCCCTCAAAGATCCTTTTTTAGGGACCAATGAGGTAGTCAAAAGATGTGGTTCAAGAAGTCTCAGGGTTCTTTCCAGGACACATGTGGAGGAAGTTCCTCTAGAGGCAGAGCATAGAACTCTAATGCATGACACTGCCCCTGTGGCAGAGGTGGCCTGCAAAACCAGGGGTCTAGAGTAACTTTCTTTGACAGAAGCTGCCAGCACTCCTGAAAGAAGGCCCAATTGCCCACCTCTGGAGGGAGTCTGTGACCACTTATCCCTGCACCAGTGAGCCTGGCTAGACTTATTAAAAGATACTTGGGTGCAGAGGATTATTTCCAGAGGTTACATAATTCCCTTTTCCCTTCCTCCTCCAAACTCAAGAAAATTCCCTGATGTTTCACCCAGTCAGAGGGAACAAGCAGTAATCCAAATTCAAAAGCTGCTAGAAAAATGAGTCATCCAAGAGGGTCCCACCAGACCAGATAGAATCCAGAACTTACTAAGGTTCTTTTTACTGCCAAAGAAAATGGGACTGGAGACCAGTCTTGGATCTCAGCAACTTAAACAAGTCAGTTTGAACCAAATTTTGGATGGTCATGGTTCAATCCATTCTCCCATTTCTGTGCAAAGATGACTGGACTTGATCGATAGACCTTCAGGATGCATACGATCATATAAAGATGAACAGATGATCCAGAAGATATTTATGCTTCAGGCTGGGAGCCAGTCATTACCAGTTCAGAGTTCTGCCCTTTGGTCTCACCACAGGCCCCGGGGTGTTTACCAAGTGCATGGCAGTTGTAGCAGCTCACTTGAGACTGCAAGGATTCTTGGTGTTTCTATATCTAGATGACTGGCTCATTTTCGCTCCAACTAGCATCAATTGATAAGGGCTAGAGACTAGGTTCTTTGGACTTGCTTTCTTCTAGGGATAACCATAAACTATGAAAAGTCCCAACTAGAACCAACTCAGAATCTAGAATTCATAGGAGCAGTACTTGACACAAAGTCAGCAATCACCTCACTACTACCCTTGAGCATTCAGACTATAAGATCATAGGTCAGAAAGATAATCTGCAGTACCAAGATTTCAGTCTGCCTGGTCCTTCAAGCTCTGGAATCAATGACAGCAGCAATTACATTAATACTTTTAGCCAGATTTTATATGAGGATTCTTCAGTGGATGCTAGCCATACAATGGTCATTGTTTTACCAACCCATGTCATATCAGATACGAATCACTGAGATATGCAAGAGAGATTTCATGTGGTAAATTCAATTAGCACAGGTTCTACAAGGCCATCCATTTATTTCCCTTCAGCCCAAGGCCATAGTTACCAAGGACACTTCCCAGTTGGGGTCAGAGGAGGCAGTTTCTGGGAAAAACAGTCCAAGGCACTTGGTCCCCCAAAGAAGCCAACTTGCATATCAGTGTCCCAGAGTTGACAGCAGTTCTGTTAGCATTGCAAACCTTCAAGGATACTCTCCCTTTGTAACGATTGCAATTCAAGTGGACAACATGTCAGTAGTTTCATACATCAAACAAGGAGGGACCAGATCTTACCCCTTGTGTTGAGAAGCTCTCAGAGTGTGGCAATGGTCAATCTCGTCCAACTTCTTTCTCATAACAATGCATATTCTGGGGAAATCAGATATGATAGCAGACAAACTTGAGCATGTGCATTCTACCCAACTCATGAATGGTCTCTCAACAAGAATGCCACGGATTGTATTTTCCATCAATGGGGTTAGCCTTGCTGAAGTATTTTTGCTTCCCCCCAAACAACAAATACAGTAGCTACTTTGCCTTAATCCCTCCACAGGGGAATCACCGGGGTATGCTCTTCATCATGATTGCCCCCCCAGTCTTCTCTATGCTTTTCCATACATACAGTTAATTCTGAAATTTCTTCAGAACGCTGCCATGTTCAAGAGCAAAGTCATCCTCATTGCACAATACTGGCCTCAATAATTTTGGGTCCCCTTCCTTTGGCCTCAATTGCTTCACCAACCTTGCATTCTTGATCCAACTCCAGACATCCTGTCTCATCTGACAGGCATGATTCATCCAAACATAACCAACCTCAGGCTGCCTGCCTGGCTTCTCCATTTCCGTTAATAGCTAGACAAACGTATGTTGTCTTCTCCTGTCCATCAAATACTTTTATCTTCCCACAAGCCTTCTACCAGAAATCTCTATTCCAGCAAATGGATGAGATTTGTACACTGTGCTCATCTAAATAATACTGAGCCCCTTTCAGCTCCCATACATAACATTCTTGAATTTTTTCCCATCTTTTTAAAGAAGGAGCGAGTTCATCAGCCATTAAAGTTCAGTTAGCAGCCATATCAATTTTTCACATTGGTTTTGATGGTTCCTCTGTCACCTCTCAGCAATTAAGCAAAGCCTTCTTGAAAGGTACTTCTAAGACCCCCTTTTAGAGATCCTACTCCTCCATGGGACTTGAATCTGGTACTGCAGGCTCTTACTAAATCCCCCCTTCGAACCAGCAGTGGCATGTGATCTTAAATACCTTTCTTGGAAGACATTTTGTGGTAGCTGTTACCTCTGCCAGATGAATTTCTGAGATTCAAGCCTTGTCCTCTAAACCACCATACTTGATTTTTCACAAGGATAGAGTTACACTACAGACTAATGCTTCCTTTCTTCCTAAGGTGGTGTCATAATCTAATATCAATCAATCCACTGATTTGCCAGTATTCTTTCCTAAATTTACTAACAAGGGTGAAAACATATTACATTTATTGGATATCCACAGACAGTTACGTTTTTACCTACATAGAACAGAAGATATCAGAAAATCTGACCCAATTGTTTGTTTCATTCGCTGAAGTAAGACTGGGAAAACCAGTGGCCAAAGTTACTTTATCTAGATTGCTGATTGCATTTCATTTGTTTATAATAAATTAGGCATTATCCTATCAAAACCATTACAGGACCATTCAACTAGATCCATGGCCACTTCTTCGGTGTTTCAGTCCAAAATATCCTTGCACGATATACGTGCAGCAGCAGCTTTGGCTACTCATTGCAAATTGGATCTGGTCTCCAGAGGTAGAGCATCATTTGGTTCAGTGGTGCTCCGGAATGTCCTTTCTTGCATCTACCTGTAAATCTCCTAGGCCCATGCTTACACTTACCATGGGTATCAGAACTTGTCAGAGATTTGGGATGCATAGCTAGGCTTAAAAAGACCCTTGTGGTCGTTAGCTTAGTAAACACTTATGAACCCTAGAATTTAGGTATCTGGAGACTCTGTCCCATCAGTTGAGGATAGAATGAAAACTGACATCAGATAAAGAAGTTATGTACTTACCATAATGTTCTATCTGTGTTGTCCATTTTCATTCTTCCTCAGCTCCCCATCCACCAGTCCCCATCCTTTGGAAACTTCTGGAAGAATGAGCAGTTGCAAGACTGGGCTTTACTTATATACTGAGGTCCAGATGTAGCCTTCTTCCTATTTGATTGCAAATATTTCTTTTCTAATAAAAGTTAGCAAACAAGATCTGAGGTATTTGGGGTTGATGCATTATGGGTAAGGGAGAAACTTGAGAGTTTTTGGTTGCCACAAGCTGTAGCAGTGGCCAAGTTGGATCTGAGGGATTGGATCCAAACCCATCAACTGAGGAAGAATGAAAATGAACAACACGAATGGAACATTATTATAAGTATATAATTTATTTATTTATTTTTTCAGTTATTCTGTCCTCATGGCATTCTGATTGCATTCCAAATTAATTTTATTTAGTGTTTTATTGATATTCTCTCTGCATTCCAAATTTTAATTTAAATCCAAATCCCCACTGGCTGTAGTATCCAACATGAATGTGCTGGCTTCATGTAAATAATCAGTATTAGTGCGATGACAAGTCAGGCACTGTAGAAGCCAATCAAATTGAAAAAAAAAACAACCAGTGTCCTGAAACATGAGCAGCTTAAATATACACTTAATGAGTTCCAAAGTTGACAAATGCGTCACACATGCAGAGTTCTGTAAAATCCAAGAAGGTAGACAAAGGTATAAAATACCAAACCATGCTAGTGCAATAACAGTACACTTTCACCTTAGCAGACTTCCTCAGGTGTGTAATACTAAATTAAGAAACTCTAATGCTTTAAATAGGTAAAATCAGTCACATGATATCAACAGGTCACATGATGCAAAAAAAATCACATATCTGCTTAGAATATAAGCACTAAAGAATGATTACGTAAAAAGGGATGCATAAAATGTATTGAGTTTATGGTAGCAAGGTAAGGTGATAAAATTATAAACCTTAAAAATACGAAAAAATATATAATTAGTGAAGTGTTACCATATAGTACTTTCTCAATTAGTGAAGTCAATGTATCTGGTTGTGGAGATGCTTTAGATGGGGCTTAATAGTTACTGTGTCATTTATTCTACGAGGGATGTGTCATTTAAATCTGAGGATCCATTGGAGCTCTTCTTGTTCAGTTAGGAGTGTAATCCCTTCCCTTATGGATTGTAAAATAGTTTTTTAAATAAGAAATTTAAAGGAATAACTTTGTTCTGTTTCATTTATATGTTTATATAGTGAATTAGTTAAAATTTGCCTCTTGATCTCTGATAGATGTTGACTGATTCTTCCTTAAGCTTCCTATTAGTATTTCCTATATTGCAAGCTAGACATTTACTGCAAGTTGCAAAATAAATTAAAGGAGTTGCAATTGCCATATGCTAAGATAGTAAAGGGTTATACCTCACTGGATGGGAAATTATCTTTTCTGTATTTATAGAACTACAGTGGACACAGTTATTGCAAGTAAATGTTCCTTGTCTATTACTTTGAAAATGAAAAAAAAAGTTGACTTCACTAATTATATCCCCAGAAAAGTGCAGAGTAACATTTTTATTCATTTGCTAATAAGATGTAAGTGTACTTTTTTAGTTATAAGTGCACAGGTAAGTACTAACTTTGCTTTTTAAGCCTATTCAATTTCCCATTTTGTTCTCAGATTAACTTATCCCTTTAGATATGTGAAATTGTATATATGATCCCAGTTAGACATATGAAAATGAAGATGGGGAGAATCAAAGCTGGGACTACACTGCAGAGCTTTTTAACAGCTTATGGATGTAACTTTCTCTGCTGTGCTGCCAAATTAAAATTGATTGATGATGTAAAGTGTATTATCATTCTGTACTAACTACCTATTCTAGATCAAAAGAGAAAAATATGTGATAATGCATAATGAAAAGAAATATCCTGAAAACAGAAATTACTTCACATACCTTGAATGTGTTGTTTAAGTTGAAGGTTTGTTACTGTTAAACAAACTAAAATGTTTTTGTAGTGGGATGGGGAAATTTTGGCTAGGGCATGGCAAAGTTCCCCTGATCTCATGCCAGAATGGTATGAAATCTTAACCTCTATCTGGTTGTGTCAGAACAACAGTGAAATAACTTCTATTCATTGCACAGCTGTACTTCTTAAGTTTCATCTTAGTCCTGATATGAGGTTTGAACCTCTTTACTTTTGATTTCCATCTTCACATGTGAGTGCACTGCCTGCTCTGTCTCAGGTCATGTTCAACTCTTATAAGGACATACATTAACCTAAGTAATTGTAAGCAGTATTGTCATGCAAGTGAAAATTAAGGGAAAAAACTTCCCCAAAATCATACTCATTCTAATACCTAAAGCAGTCCTACTATTGCCTATAATTTATTATATAATGCTAATTTTCTGGAATTGGAAATACTAAAAAGGTACTTTTTGATTAATTTAAATGCACAAGTTAAGGTTATGATTATTTGTTCTAGTATTTTCTTACAGTATTTTGAACATAGCCCTGTCACTTTAAGTTAGCATCTTGAAATTAGGTTACTCAGTGCTTGGACTTCCCCTATTTTCCCTAGGTGCATAAGTACAGTGCTTAAGGAGGATTTTTATACTTTTATATCAGCATCATCATTTGTATGAATGCTTAGTTTCACTTTTGTTTTGTTTACAGCATTGTACACGTATGGATCAGTTTTTGGATGTAAGTTATTTTAAGTAAGCCTACAGTTGTAGCTATTAATTATCTAGTTTAGTGGTGTATTCTCTGCAGTCCTGGACAGCTCATAATTATATACTGGAAAATGAGTCCAGAAGAGGGAAAACAAAAATACTAGGCAAGTATTCATTAAAATCAGAAGCCATATGAGGAGAAAGTAGAAAAGCAGAATATGTGTAGTCTTGAATAAAAAAGGCAGAGGGAAACAGAAGAACATTTTAAATATCTAAAGGAATCCAGACAGTCAGAAGTACCACCTTTGCATTTTAAAAGGGGATACAGAGAGAGATTTGAGAATAGGTGGGCACAATCTGAAAATACAAAGCCCACAAATAATTGGAGACATGAGGAAGTGTTGTTTCACTTGTAGAGTGGTGGAAAGCCCTTCCCAAAGTAATCCTTTGGTCAAAACAGTAATGGAATTCAAGACATAAAGAAATTCTTATGAAAGGTGGTGGCAGAAAAACAGTTTTGTTCAAGCAAGAGATCTGCACCTTATCCAGTATGTAGGGAGGCTGACAGTCTAAGTGGGATAAACAATCTGTATCTGTCATCAGATTGTGTGTGTCTATCTGTCTTGTACGGTGTCTCAAGAGGTAATTTCCAAGGTAGTGTATTTACTGACTCTTGCTGGGATAATCAGTGGTTTGACTGCATGCGGATGGTGTTATTTAAGTTAAATGCTATTCTTACTAGAAGAAAAGTAGTGGTATTTTACGCTGTTTTGGTTATATTGATGACTTGGTAATGCTTGATGCTTCTATTGACTAGCCACTTTGAATGTTGTTTCTAGTGTCTTTTATAGTTAACCACCTTAGGCACTATTTCGAAACCTTTGTGCGACCACTTAGTGGTAACTCATTTAGTGTACAATTATATTGTTATGCTCTTTGATTCTTCATGAGGCTATTACACCTGTGTTAGCCTTGGTTGTCCCGATGTGCTCATTTGCTTATTCAGCCAGTTAGTGTGTGTGTGTATGTATGTGATATCTATCTATCTATTTATATATATATATATATATATATATATATATATATATATATATATATATATATATATGGGTCCATATCAGTTTACAGAATTAACATGACTGAAACTGAAAAAACAAGACAACACCACCAAAACGGCTCAACAACCCAAAAATGAAGAAACCAAAAACCCGCTACTGATGTTGCACATCAGTTTTTTGAACCTTGTAGCTTTTGAATGGAGATTGCGGTGCAGTGTGGATCGGGAAATTCACTCTTTTCCCCACTGTAGTGTGATTTTTGGAGTTGGTATATATAATTTGCAGGGAGTGTGGGGGGTACAGGTTGGCTTGGCCCCCTGCAAAAATGTGGAAAAAGGTTGTTGTGAAGCTGAATAGAACACCATGTTCATCATTTCACTGGAACGGATTATGACATAGAAAGTGCTCTATGTTTGCTGCAGAAGTTGCTGTAAATCACAGTGTAGTTTAAAGTGACAGACGTCTCTTTCTCCTGTAATTTATTTTATTTATTTTACATTTGTTTACCAGGATAGTCCAGCTGGAGTGAATTTTCAGATGAGGCACGGGGACATAAGCTCCAAGTCATAAAGTAATAGTAACAGTATCACATGTTAAAAATTTAAAGCATTTCATGATAGCAAAGATAATAAAATGGTTAGACATGGTTACCATAGATATAACATCAAGTAGAACTTATAATAATAATAAAGACATTAAAAACAGTGTTAGACATTACAACTATAGTTATAATGCCTAGTAGGGCTAAAAGTTATGTACAAAGTATTATCAATATGCAGAGACATTTAAACTACAGTTGATATATGCACATAATTGTTAGTGAGGTCCAAAGAACATTGAATGTGTTTGTTTCGATCTGGTAAGTTTCACTTTTGTGAATGTTCGTTGTTCTGCAGTTTGTTGTCATTCTTTTCAGTTTTGGTCATATGTTAATCGGGTAAACTGACATAGGCCAATAGATATATAAAATATTGTACAAGTAAGCCCTAGGAGGAGAGGTAGTTTTACCTGGCATGGCCAGTATCTTAAATAGCTATGTCATCCTTGGTTTTCATGGATGTAGGTACAACAACACCTTTTTGACCACTGTAGCATTTCATATTGTTTATACTCCAATTTTTGCAGATTCTAGCTTTTGTAATCATTGCCTAGGCCCTCTTTCAATGCTTTTCTTACTAGTTTTACATTTTACTGACTCAGTGTCCTTTTCAAATGTTGGTATGTAATTTTATAAAGTATGTGACTGACAGAAGATAGGGACCTCATTAGAGCCCTATATATTTTTTGATTTGCTTTATTTTCTAGGTTCATAGGCAAGTACTAGGCTAGCTGCCCTTGTACTCATAGGTGTCACCACTAGGATATTGTGAGGAGTCATACGATTGGGGGGGTGGATGCAAATAAAGACTAGGTTTCACTCTTACTGATCAGGAAAAATGTATTCGTTTCAGGGTTAGTAAGAGCAAGATCACCCTGAGACAAGGGCTTCCTCTTTTCCATTGAGGTGCCTATGGAGTCTAATGTCCACCTTTGACTTACAGATAAGACCTGTTTTTCTGTTGCCTCAACTAGGGCACTGATGTTTAATGCCAACAACATGTGTAACAAATCTAGTGTAGCTTCAGACTGCCTTTGGAATTTAGACCTGTTTTTTTTTTTTTTTTAACTAAAACCTAGTTAAATGAAACTTTAGACATTGCTTTGAGCCTGCTGTTACATATGATCTTTCAGTTATTCAGAATCCTATACTGTAAATATTCAGTGGTGGGGGTTGCTGTATGCTTTATTGTCTGGAGTTGAGATGGAGCAGACTGACAGTGGAACAAATGTTGCAGCAAGAGCAGGAGCAACCTGCAGGTTTCCCTTATCTAATGCCTACCTAATGAGAGATATTTCTGCAGGATTTCATAAACTTCCTCATCAGTACGATCTTGGATTCCACCAGATAGACTCACTTTTGTTTTATTTTTCTGTTGCATTTAACCATTCTTTCACCACGAAGGCAGGCTAGTCTAAAGACCCTCTTTTTCGGCAATGTCTTGCTCTCCAGGGCAGTGGCAAACAGTTGAAAGATAAGCAGTGCAACAAACATTAACAAAATGCAGAGGGATTAGTCTTATTACAAAAACAATTAATTCATACTAAGTAACTGCATCCAGTCTTAAAATAGTTTAAGGCATTGGTGAATGATGACTGCTGCTGTTCTATCAAAAGTCTCCAGTTTATGGGAGGATTTTTACTCCTGCACAGATGTTTACTTCTGATGCAAAATTCATGGGTAGACTTTGAGCTCAGTATTCAAGCTGAGTGTAGTAACCTTGGGACTGGGAGTAGAATCAGTTTTATGTCTGATCCATTTCTTCCAGTGGCTTCCACCAGATACTGAAGTGGTCCACTTTATAGGAACTTGAAAATCCTCTGGTGCCTTAATAATGATGGACTAGCTTCTTTTGTAGATGAGAACTAATGACCCTCAGCCTCAACTCCCTGTGTCAGCCTATAATGGAGTTATGACGAGAATGTTAGATGTCAGCCCATAGCATTCATGCTCAGTGTCACTTAGAAAGCAATTGCTTGTTCATGATCTCCCAGAAATGTGTATAAACGGTGATAGAACGCAGATGGAAGAGATCATGCCTTGAGGAAAAGCTTAGTTTTGATAGTCTTTATTCATAGCATGCCATTCAGAAATGTCACACAAAACAGCAGTGTTCTGGTCTGGTGAGATTTCTGCTGCAGTGAATCATCCAACCGTGTCCTTTCAGATAGTGGACAGGGTGTATATCTGGCTCTTAATTCCTCAAAATTAGATTGGGCTGCAGAATTCCTTGCCAATAAAGTTGACAAGTTAAGATGTTTCCTTCCATCCACTGACACAGATATTTTATAGTGAACTTAGAAATGTCAGAATACAAGAGATATACTGTTTTTTTTTTCTTTACTTCTGATTTATCACAGTTTTGGCCCTGGCTTCACTAAGTTGATTATAGAATTAAGAGGTCACCTGCATAAAGTACCATGCTAATGCGATGAGGTAAATAGGGTGAGAGAGGTAATAAAGAGAGAGTAGAGACGGCTGGGGAGAGAAGAGAGTTACTGAATTATCTGATACAGTTAGCAGAGAAGACAAACACGCTAATGCTGTGTAGTAGAAATGTGTAAACTGTATTCATGTTTTAATCTACAAAGAGTTTGACAGTTCTGAGCGTACTATCAGTATTTCTGGGTATAGTGCCAGAGGGCTGAAAGACGGCTGTACAGATATTAAAGTCAGGATGTGTAGGTAGTGTTGTTTAGAGCTGATAATGTGATTTTCTTGTACAGAAGTTTTTTGCAGATTTTTGCAAGTAGAGAAATGATAGAACAATGGCATAGAATGCTCTGTAAAGGAAGAGAAGCATAAATGGTTTTAGGCCTAGAGATGATGGTAGCAATTTTCCATTCATATTTGATGATTCTTTTAGAAAGAGAAGAGACAGAGTGGTAAATAACAAACGGAGACAACTTTTCAAATAAAGCGGGATGTAGACATAGGTGTGAAAAATTAGTGTTTTCAGGAAATTTAGTAAGAAGTGTATTAACATTTGCTTTACCTAGGGGTTTGAATTAAAAGTTTAGGTATGAGTGATGTGAAGGACAAATGGATTCAGAGGAGATGTTTGTGTTACTGGAGTATGCAGGGGAGCAGAAATACTGTTTTGTAAGGACTAGGACTGCACTGGGTGTGAAAATTAATTATTTTCTCTTCCTATTAGTGTTAAAGAGAAAGTATTTTTGTTTTGTATGAGCGTTTTCTTTACTTCTGATCAGTAAGTATTGCTCAACAGACTTTATTACACTACTTAACAGTAGGTAGGTTTGGCTACTTTAGTGGATAATATGATTTCACTTCTAAGGTTTGGGACATCTTTTAGAAAGGTAGGATTTTTGCATAGCCATCCATTTTTCCAGGCTTTATCTCTGTTAGGCATCTGTGTTCTTGAGTCCTCAACAATCCATGGTCAGTGGGTTCTCCTAACTTTCCATCAGGATGAATGATACAAATAGAGCTTTCTACAACCACAACTGAAAAATGAAAGGGGGGGGGTGAAACAAGAATGCACTTTGCCAGAATAAAATAGTTTTATCATAAGAGAACTAGCAGATACAGCTGACACACTAGCATTCAGAACTGGAATGAATTTCAGACTTCAAAAGGGATCTGCACTCTTCTCCTATAATATGATCCCATAAACAAGTACAGCTGAAATGGTTACATCTGCCTTCAGTAAGGTCAGAAGCACCAGTTCCATGAGCCCAGATGATATACTAGGATGCCTAATATATTCAACTAAAAACTGATTAGTATACACCCTTATGCAGATACAGAATAGTATACACCCTTATATACTTTCTACAAACTGGCTACATCCCTTACATCTGGAAACAGGCTACTGCCCACTCCACTTGAAAGACCCTTCCTCAGACCCAAGTAACTCCAGACCAATCAACCTAACAAGCATATAGTTCAAAATAAAGGAGAACATAGTCATGCAATTTAGGCAGAGACATGAAACCTCCTCCTCCTTCATGCATTAACCCAGTGCAACTTTGTTAGCGTTAGTCACACTCATCTCTTCAAGAGTGTGATGGCCAGCTTACCACAATGAGTTTAAAGCATTCAGCAATATACCTCGTGAAAGAGCCATCCATGAAGTCTGGGGCCTAAAGGAGACTGAGACTGTATTAACTTAGGCCCACACTAGGCTACATGGTTGTACATTAGAACCAATAAGAACTGGAGGACTTCTATCCTCACCATCCCCTGTCTCTCAAGGCTCTGTCATAGGACTACTCTTTTTTTTTTAGCATTGTTTTCTTAGATGTCAAAGCTGACAGGACTGTCTGACTCAACAGACATGCAGATGGCTGTGAACTTCAGAGTATTGGCCTTTATCCCACTGACACCACCTCTCAAGTGGCCCTTAAAATGATGCACAAACAGTGTAGTAGAAATGACCTGCCTTCAAAGTCAAAATATGCAGCACATTGTCATTTGGCAGCCCTCAACCCACCAGCATTTTGTACTATTGGTAAGCAACAATTAAAACTTCATAAAATCTTAAATGACCTTGGAGTCCTTGTAGACAATGACCTTTCTTGTCATACCTTATAGCCACTAATAGCTGCAAACATATAAAGTTACGCACTTGATCCTGTGTGGAGTTAAGTAATTGTTCCGCGTACATCATTCAAATTCTAGAATATTGCACTCTGTTGCATAATACACTCACATACCATCTAAGGAAAAGTGAAGGCATTCAAGGCTAGTCTTATAGCCAAAGAGGACAGCAACTCTTTCTCTCATTTGTAGGTCATCACCTTAGAGGAGACTATGCGTGATGTTCCAAGCATTAAAGTACTGTTTACTTTCTGAAGTGGATGCCTTCTGGAGACCTGAACACACAAAGACATTTGTCCTACATAAAAATTAATATCAACTATACTGTAAAACATGACAACTTCATATCTGAAAGACTCCTATGCCCATGGAATAAAACTCCTGTTAACGCATCCCATCAATTCATAACTTAAAGAAACAAATCGATAGTTACATGGGCATCTGCATGTTGATCATTAAATCTGAGACATAAGTCCCCTTTATGGCTAATAGGCTTTGAGATTGTTCACCAAACCTATGACCCGGCATGTTAAATGTATTGTTTCCTGAGTAGAAATCTTGGCGGAATAGAAGAAATGGAAGGTGGAACTGGGTTCAGTCATTGGGTATAGTGTGGATCATAGTCAATAAAGCTGCAATGTCAAAGAGTAAAGGTTCTAAATGAATTTAGAAATACAAGAGATGAGTGAAAGGGGACTTTTTCAGCAGCAGAAAGAGTGGAATTGGGAGCAGTTGGAGAGATTATTAGGCAGAAGAGAAGGGAAAATGCATCTATTGGGGATCAACTTATGGCACAATATTGAGTATAGAGTCATATGAGGGACTGGAACTGAGTGAGTCAGGAAATAACTCAAATTATTGAATTTGCATTGATCTGCTAAGTTTTCTAATTTGATATGAACATATTACCATTCTACGTTTACATCTAGTAACAAAAAATGTCTTTGCGTAATCCAAACGAAAGGAAGTCAAGAAGGGTGTTAAAATAATGGGGAGTGCTTGGATGATAATGGTGCACAGATTAATTGTGGTGACTCATGAGTTTTTATAACTGTAAACTAATTTGAGGCAGTTTCTGCAGTAGAGGAGGAAGCAAGAAGTATGTAACCACTTCTTGATAAGCAATATCAAGCTGCCACCAGTTTTACTACTTGGCTGATTACATCTGTGAATTTTGTAAACTATAACGATATAGCTGGAAAATATAGAGACAACCCTGAACTAAACTTTCTTCAAGAGAAAGTATATCTGTCTGGTAATTGTTGATACCTACCTGCGTGTGTGGCACTTTTGTAATTAAAGTTTCTACAGGTATATGTGCTCTGGTTAACTGCTTGAAAGAATGACAGTATGTATGAAAGACTGGGTAGGGAAGGTGACTAGAAAGGCTAGGGCAAGAGAGGGTTCAGTTTCACTGTTAGTCAGGATATGTAAAAGAAGCAAGCAGGGGTGAGTAGGCAGAGAATTAATTATCTGTAGATATCACTGGATATGATAAAGTTGATGTGGCAATACTGTAAACCGGGGAAGCAATGTTGCTGTTCTTTTGAGTATGCAGGGAGAGTAAGGTCACATCTGACAATTTGTGAACAAATGTGCAGAGCTGAAGGGAGCAAAGTGTAAGGTTGTGTGAGTGGATCTGTAATGTGTATTCTACACTGGTAGTTATCCTGTAAATTATACTTCATGTTGTACACAGGTGGTTATCCCATTATTATACTGAATGTTGTACACTTGAATTTATCCCATTATTATACTGCATTTTGTACACTGCTACTTATCCTCTTATTATACTGCATGTCATACAGTGGTACTTGTCCAATTAATTTTACTGCATGTTGTACACTGGTAGTTATCCAATTATTACACTGCATGTAGTACACTGCTACTTATCCCATTATTATATGGTATGTGCTACACTGGTACTTTTCCCATTATTATACTGCATGTTGTAATCCCACTATTGCACTGCATGTTGTACACTTGTACTTATCCCATTGTTACACTGCATGTTGTGCACTGGCACTTATCCTATTATTATATTGCATGTTGTGCACTGTAACTTATCCCATTCATATACTGCATGTTGTAGAATGGCAATTATCCCATTGTTATACTGTATGTTGTACACTGGTACTTATCCCATTATTATACTGCATTTTGTACACTGATACTTATCCCATTATTATATTGCATGTTGTGCATTGGTACTTATCCCATTATTATACTGCTGTAGACTGGTACTTTATTATAGGTGGTGCAGCAGTAGTAGTGTTGTTGCCTCACAGCAAGAGGTTCTCCCGTTCGATTCTCAGCTAGTGTGCGGGAAGTGCCTTCTGTGTGGAGTCTGCATGTCCTCCCTGTGGGTCAGACATGCTTGAATTGAAGGTTGGGCATCAAGTTGGCAACTCAGCACCGTGAAAATCTACTGCCAATCATTAGCAGACTGGAGTTCCACTGTGGCGACCCCTAACTGGGAAAAGCCGAAAGACAACAACAACATTGTACACTGGTACATATCCCATTATTATACTGCCTGTTGTACACTAGTACTGATCCCATTCTCATACTGCATGTTGTAATCCCATTATAAAACTGCATGTTGTACACTTGTACTTATCCTGTTATTGTACTGCAGGTTGGACAGTGGTACCTATCCCATTATTATACTGCATGTTGTAAACTTGTACTTATCCCATTATTATACTGCATGTTGTACACTGGTACTTATCCAATTGCTATACTGCATGTTGTACACTGATACTTATCCCATTATTATACTAAATGTTGTACCCTGGTGCTTTCCCTATTATTTTATTGGATGTTGTACACTGGTACTTATCCCATTATTGCATTGCCTGTTGGACACTGGTACTTATCCCATTATTATACTGCATGCTGTATACTGATATTTATTCCATTATTACACTGTATGTTGTAGAATGGTACTTATCCCATTATACTGCATGTTGTGCACTGGTAGTTATCCCATAATTATACTGCATGTTGTACACTGGTACTTATCCTGTTATTATGCTGCATGTACACTGCTACATATCCTCTTATTGTACTAAGTATTATACACTGGTAGTTATTCATTTATTGTACTGCATGTTGTACACTGGTAGGTATCCTGTTACTCTACTGCATGTTGTACACTGGTGGTTATCCTGTTGTTCATAGGTGTGTACTAGGCTAATGGCCCTGGAGACTTTACAAGCCTAGCTCACACTGGCATCGTGCGGCCCGACGTTAGTTCCCAATGCCTCCATCAAGTAGAGCCACTGGAGTGATCCTTGGAGTGAGCTTTCTATTCCCCATCCACTCATCAAGATTTCTCTTGAAGAGGGCCAGTGAGGTGCTTTGTTTGACATGTATGGGAAGTCTATTCCAGAGCATGGCAGTCTCTCGGTTATGAACCTGTCCCTCCAGCATGTTCTGTTGATTGTGGTAATGAGATTAAGGTCTCTGGAGTGTGTGCTGTGGAGGGATTGGGATTTTTTTAGATGTAGCATTTCTAACAGAGCTGGGTCAGACATGGCTTTGTAAGTCAAGCAGAGATTGCCTCTTAGTAGATGATATGAGACAGAGAATAGATGGAGTCTTTTGAGTCTGTCCATGTAAGACATGTGTTTAAGGCCTAGGATCCTCTTCATGAGGTACTTTTGTGGTCTTTCCAGCTGTTGCATGTGTCTAGTGAAGTACATGCCAAATGGGGCATTATACTTGATGACTGGCCTAATGAGGGAAGAGTAGAGAGAGATGATGACCTCTTTTTTCCTGGATGCAAAACCCTTGATAATGCGATTTGCCACATAGAAGGACTTTCTGACCATAGTGGCAATGTGGTGGTCGAAGGAGAGGTTGCTGTCAACCTGTGTCACCACATCTCTTATAACGCATGTTGTACACTAGTAGCCCATTACTACATTGCCTGTTGTAAACTGGTACTTATCCCATTATTATACTGCATGATGTACACTGGTTCCTATCCCATTATTATGCTGCATGATGCACACTGGTACCAATCCTATTATTATATTGCATGTTTTACACTGGTAGTATCCCATTATTACACTACATCCTGTACAATGGTACCTATCCCATTATTATGCTACATGTTATACTCTGGTACGTATCCCATTATAATACTGTATGTTGCACATTGCTATGTATCCCTTTTTTATACTGCATCTTGTAACACTAGTAGTAACCCCATTATTATACTGCATATTGTACAGTGGCACTTATCCCATTATTATACTGCATGTTGTAATCCTATTATTACATTGCATTTTGTACACTGGTACTTATCCCATTATTATACTGCATGTTGTACACTTGTACTTATCCCATTATTATACAGCATGTTGTACACTGGTACTTTTCCCATTATTGTACAGCATGTTGTACACTGGTAATTTTCCCATTATTATACTGCATATTGTACACTGGTACTTTTGCCATTATTATAATGCATATTATACACTGGTACTTATCCCATTATTATACTGCATGTTGTAGAATGGCACTTATCCCATTATTATAGTGCATGTTGTGTATGGGTACTTACCCCATTATTCTATTGCATGTTGTACAGTGGTACTTATCCCATTATTACATTGTCTGTTGGACACTGGTACTTATCCCATTATTATACTGCATGCTGTATACTGGTATTTATTCCATTATTATACTGCATGCTGTGCACTGGTAGTTATACCATTATTATACTGCATGTTGTGCACTGGTAGTTATCCCATAATTATACTGCATGTTACACTGCTGCTTAACCTGTTATTATGCTGCCTGTTGTACATTGCTGCATATTATCTTAGTATACTGACTGTTGTACACTGGTAGTTATCCATTTATTGTACTGCATTTTGTACACTTGTAGATATCACATTTTTATACTGCATGCTGTGCACTGGTAGGTATCCATTTATTATACTGCATGCTGTACACTGGTAGGTATCCCATTTTTATACTGCATGCTGTACACTGGTACCGATCCCATTATTATACAGCATGATGCACTCTGGTACCTATCCCATTATTATACGGCATGTTGCATATTGCTAATTATCCCTTTTTTATACTGTATCTTGTAACACTAGTAGTTATCCCATTCTTATACTGTATATTGTACACTGTCACTTTTCCCATTATTATACTGCATGTTGTAATCCCATTATTACACTGCATTTTGTATACTGGTGCTTATCCCATTGTTATACTGCATGTTGTACACTGGTATTTATCTCATTATACTGTATGTTGTAACACTGCTACTTATCACATTATTATACTGCATGCTGTGCACTTACACTTCACCCATTGTTACACTGTGTGTTGTACACTTGTACTTATCTCATTATTATACTGCATGTTGCACACTGGTACTTATCCAATTATTATACTGCATGTTATACACTTGTACTTATCCCATTATTATACGGCATGTTGTACACTGGTACTTTTCCCATTATTATACTGCATGTTGTACACTGGTACTTTTCCCATTATTATACAGCATGTTGTAAACTGGTAATTATCATATTATTATACTACATTTTGTACACTGGTATTTATCCCATTATTATACTGCATGTTGTACACTGGTGCCTATCCCATTATTATGCTGCATGTTGTACACTGGTGCTTATTTTTTTTTTATACTGTGTGTTGCAACACTGTTACTTATCCCATTATTATACTGCATATTGTACATTGGGGTGGCCACAGTGGTGCAGCGGTTAGCGTTGCTGCCTCACAGCAAGAGGTTCTCTGGTTCGATTCTTGGCTGGAGTGCCTTCTGTGCAGAGTCTGCATGTCCTCTCTGTGGTCGCATGGGTTTCCTCCGGGTGCTCCGGTTTCCTCCCACATCCCAAAGACATGCTGTAGGTGGATTGGACACTCTAAATTGGCCCTAGGTGTGAGTGTGTGCGTGTGTGTGCCTTCTGTGGAAGGTTGGGCACCGGGCTGGCAACTCAACACCGTAAAACTCCACTGCCAATCATGAGCAGACAGGTGATCCACTGTGGCGACCCCTAACTGGGAAAAAGCTGAAAGAAGAAGAAGAAGATACTGCATATTGTACACTGCTACGTATCCCATTATTATACAGTATGTGGTACACTGTTAATTATCCCATTATTATACTGCATGTTGTACACTGGTACTTATCCCATTATTAGCTTGCCTGTTGTACACTGGTACTTATCCCATTAGTCTACTGCATGTTGTAGAATGGTACTTATCATAGTATTATACTGCATGTTGTTCACTGGGACTGTTATTATGCTGCATGTTACACTGCTACTTGACCAGTTATTATGCTGCATGTCGTACATTGCTACTTATCCTCCTATTATACTGCATATAGTTCACTGGTAGTTACCCATGTATTATACTGCGTGTTGCACACTGGTAGGTATCCTGTTATTATATTGCATGTTGTACACTGGTGGTTATCCCATTATTATACTGTATGTTGTACACTGATACTTATCCCACTGTTATACCTCATGTTGTACAGTGGTACTTATCCCAATGTTATACTGCATGTTATACACTGGTACTTATCCCATTGTTATACTGTATGTTGTACACTGGTACTCATCTCATTGTTATACTGCATATTGTACACTGGTACTTATCCCAATATTATGCTGCATGTTGTACATGCTACTTATCCTGTTATTATACTGCATATGTACACTGGTACTTGTCCAATTATTATAGTGAATGTTGTACACTGGTGGTTATCCAATTATTGTACTGCATGCTGTACACTGGCATTTATCCTGTTATTATACTGCATGTTGTACACTGGTACTTTCTCTATTATTATACTGCAAGTTGTACACTGGCATTTATCCCATTATTATACTGCATACTGTACACTGGTACCTATCCTATTATTATACTGCATGTTATACACTGGTAGGTATCCTGTTATTATACTGCATGGTGTACACTGGTGGTTATCCCATTATTATACTGCATGTTGTACATTGGTACTTATCCCATTGTTATACTGCATGTTGTACACTGGTACCTATCCCATTATTATACTGCATGATGCACACTGGTACCTATGCCATTATTATACTGCATGTTGTCCACTGGTAATATCCCATTATTACACTGCATCCTGTACACTGGTACATATCCCATTATTAAACTGCATGTTGTACTCTGGTACTTATCCCATTATAATACTGCATGTTGCACATTGCTTCTTATCCCTTTTTTATACTACATCTTGTAACACTAGTAGTTATCCCATTATTATACTGCATATTGTACACTGGTACTTATCCCATTATTATACTGAATGTTGTAATCCTATTATTACACTGCATTTTGTGCACTGTTACTTATCTCTTTATTATACTGCATGTTTTACACTGCTATTTATCTCATTATACTGTATGTTGCAACACTGCTACTTATCAGATTATTGTACTGCATGTTGTGCACTTAGACTTCTCCCATTGTTACACTGTGTTTTGTACATTTGTACTTATGTCATTATTACACTGCCTGTTGTACACTGATGCCTATCCCATTATTATACTGTAAGTTGATGTTGTACACTTGTACAACTCCCATTATTGTACGGCATGTTATACCCTGGTACTTTTCCCATTATTATACTGCATGTTGTACACTGGTACTCATCCCATTATTATACTGCATGTTGTACACTGGTATTTATCTCATTATTATACTGCATGTTGTACACTGGTACTTATCTCATATTATACTGCATGTTGTAACACTGCAATTATTCCATTGTTATACTACATGTTGTACACTTACACTTATCCCATTGTTACACTGTGTGTTGTACACTTGTACTTATCCCTTTATTACACTGCATGTTGTACACTGGTGCCTATCCCATTATTATACTGCATGTTGTTCACTGGTACTTATCTATACACTGGTACTTATCCTTATTAATACTGCATGTTTTAACACTGTTACTTATCCCATCATTATACTGCATGTTGTACAGTGGTACTTATCCCATTATTATACTGCATGTTGTAACCCCATTATTACACTGCATGTTGCACACTGGTATTTATCATATTGTTACACTGCACGTTGTGCACTGTCACTTATCCCATTATTATATTGCCTGTTGAACACTGGTAGTTATCTCATTATTATACTGCATGTTATCCACTGGTAGTTATCCCATAATTATACTGCATGTTACACTGCTACTTAACCCGTTATTATGCTGCATGTTGTACACTGCGGTATATCCTCTTATTATACTGACTGTTGTACACTGGCAGTTATCTATTTATTATACTGCATGTTGTACAATGGTAGGTATCCCATTATTATACTGCATGCTGTACACTGGTAGGTATCCCATTATTATACTGCATGCTGTACACTGGCACCTATCCGATTAGTATAAAGCATGATGTACACTGGTACTTATCCCATTATTATGCGGCATGTTGTACACTGGTAGTATCCTATTATTACTCTGCATCCTGTACACTGGTACCTATCCCATTATTATACTACATGTTGTACACTGGTAGCTATCCCATTATAATACTGCATGTTGTAATCCCATTATTACACTGCATGTTATACACTGGTACTTATCCCATTATAATACTGCATGTTGTACACTGGTATTTATCTCATTATTATACTGCATGTTGTAATACTGCTACTTATCCCATTATTATACTGCATATTGTACACTTATACTTATTCAATTGTTACACTGTGTGTTGCACAATTGTACTTATCCCATTATTATACTGCATGTTGTACACTGGTGCCTATCCCATTATTATACTGCATGTTGTACACTGGTGCCTATCCCATTATTATACTGCATGTTGTACACTGGTGCCTATCCCATTATTATACTGCATGTTGTACACTGGTATTTACCCCGTTATTATACTGCATATTGTATACTGGTACATATGCTGTTATTATGCTGCCTGTTGTACACTTGTACTGATTGCATTATCTTACTGCATGTTGTAATCCCATTATAAAACTGCATGTTGTACACTGGTACTTATCCCTTTATTCTACTGCAGGTTGTACAGTGGTACCTATCCTATTATTAGACTGTATGTTGTACACTTGTACTTATCCCATTATTATACTGCATATTGTACACTGGTACTTATCCAATTGTTATACTGTGTGTTGTACACTGGTAGTTATCCCATTATACTGCATGTTGTGCATTTTTAGTTATCCAATTATTATACTGCATGTTGTAAACTGGTACTTATCCCATTGTCATACTGCATGTTGTACACTGGTAGGCATCCCATTATTATACTGCATGTTGTACACTGGCACATATCCCATTATTACATTGCCTGTTGTACACTAGTACTTATCCCATTATTATACTGCATGCTGTATGCTGCTACTTATTCCATTATTATACTGCATGGTGTAGAATGGTACTTATCCCATTATTATACTGCATGATGTAGAATGGTACTTATCCCATTATTATACTGCATGGTGTAGAATGGTACTTATCCCATTATTATACTGCATGTTGTGCACTGGTACTTATCCTGTTATTATGCTGCATGTTACATTGCTACTTAACCTGTTATTATGCTGCATGTTGTACACTGCTACTTAACCTGTTATGCTGCATGTTGTACACTGCTACTTATCCTGTTCTTATGCTGCATGTTGTACACTACTACTTATCCTCTTATTATACTGCATGGTGTACACTGGTACTTGAACAATTATTATGCTGCATGTTGTACACTGATAGCTATCCAATTATTATACTGCATGCTGTACACTGGTATTTATCCCATTAATATACTGCATGTTGTACATTGGTACTTATCTCATTATTATACTTCATGTTGTACACTGGTACTTATCCCATTATTACATTGCCTGTTGTACACTTGTACTTATCCGATTATTATACTGCATGCTGTATGCTGGTACTTATTCCATTATTATACTGCATGTTGTAGAATGGTACTTATCCCATTATTATACTGCATGTTGTGCACTGGTACTTAACCCATTGTTATTCTGCATGTTGCACTGCTACTTAACTCATTATTATGCTGCATGTTGTACACTGATATATATATATATCCCATTATTAATACTGTGTGTTGTACACTGGTAGTTATCCCATTATAATACTGTGTGTTGTACACTGCTACTTATCCCATTATTATACTGCATGATGTACATTGATACCTATCCCATGATTGGCCTAATGAAGGAAAAGTAGAGAGAGTTGATGACCTCTTTCTTCCTATCTCATTAATATTCTGCATGTTGTTACTGATGGTTATCCCATTATTATACTGCATGTTGTACACTGGTACTTATCCTGCTATTAGGTTGCATTTTACACTGTTACTTAACCCGTTATTATGCTACATGTTGTACACTGCTACTTATGCTTTTACTGTCCTGCATGTTTTACACTGGTAGTTATCCATTTATTATACTGCATATTGTACACTGGTTGGTATCCTGTTGTTATACTGCATGTTGTACACTAGTGGTTATCTCATTATTATACTGCAAGTTGTACACTGTACTTATCCCATTACTGTACTGCATGTTGTGCACTGGTAGTTATCCCATTATTATACTGAATGTTGTACACTGGTACTTATCCCATTGTTATACTGCATTTTGTACGGTGGCACTTATCCCATTATTATGCTGCATGTTGTATACTGCTACTTATCCTGTTATTATACTGCATGTAGTACACTGGTAGTTGTCCAGTTATTATACTGCATGCTGTACACTGGTAGTTATCCAATTATTATACTGCATGTTGTACACTGGTAGTTATACAATTATTATACTGTGTGCTGTACACTGGCTTTTTTCCTGTTATTATACTGCATGTTGTACACTGGTACTTATCCCATTGTTATACTGGATGTTGTACACTTGTACTTATCTGATTATTATGCAGCATGTTACACACTGCTACTTATTGCATTATTATACTGCATGTTGCACACTGGTTGGTATCCTGTTATACTGCATGTTTTACACTGGTGGTTATCCCGTAATTATACTGCAAGTTGTACACTGTACTTATCCCATTACTATACACCATGTTGTGCACTGGTAGTTATCACATTATTATACTGCATATTGTACACGGGTACTTATCCCATTATTATACTGCATGATGTACACTGGTAGCTATCCCATTATTATACTGCATGTTGTACACTGGTAGGTATACCATTATTATACTGCATGTTGTACACTGTTAGGTATCCTATTATTATACTGCATGTTGTACACTGGTAGGTAGCCCATTATTATACTGCAAGCTGTACACTGGCGCCTATCCTATTATTATACTGCATGTTGTGCACTTGTACTTATCTGTACACTGGCACTGATCCTTTTTTATACTGAATGTTGTAACACTGTTTCTTATCAAATTATTATACTGCAATGAACAGCAGATGCAGGGTGGTATCCAACGAGACGGAGCCCGAATAATGAAAAAATTCTTTACTCAATCCAATGATCAAAATGAAGTACAAATACACATAAAGTCACAGTTTAAAAATGATAAAACAACAAGTTAAGCGCTTTCGTCAATACTCACACTTCTTCAGAACAGTGAATTGCTGGCTGATAACTCCTTAAATACACACACAGTCAATTAGTAAAATATTACCCCACATCATTTCCTTTCAATTAAGAAACATCACAGGAAGTGTAAGGTAGTAGTGAATACTCCCCCTGTTTGCAAGTACACAAAAGTCAACTAACCAAATGTTAAATCAATAGTGTCACATGTAAAGAATGTTATAAGGCAAAAAATACCAATGACAATATAAATAAATCATAACATAAATAACTGTTTAAGTTTCAAAAGTGGTGCTATAGAAATTCTATCAAGACCTGGAGGGGAGTATGCATTCAGTCTGATCTGCCACTTTAACTCAATGTACTCCAAATATTCCTCAACAGGTCCGCCCCTTTGTCCCAAATCAACTTGTTCAAGAATAAAAAAACTAAAACTGTGATTACTTTGGTCATTAATATGCCTAAATAAAGCATTCTTCATATTTTTCTGCTTGATGTCATATAAATGTTGGTAGACTCTAAGTCTAAAAGCATTTTTTTGTTTTCCCCACATAATAACCTTGGCAGTTTTTACATACTGCAATATAAACAACCCCCTTAGTATAGCAAAACATTTTCTTTTATTAGTAATGGATCCAAAATTCTTAAGATTAAATTTGTCTGTATCCATCATGAAAGGGCACTGGGGACATCTACCACATTTATACGCGCCCCCTCTAGTGAGATTAGGTTTGCCTTTTTCAAGTAGTCCTTTTATTGATGTACTCTTTTTATAAACTATAGTGGGTCTCTTACCTATCTTGTCCAAGACCCCAATATCATTATCAAAAACCTTTCAATATTTATGTATTATGTATTTGATTTCTACAAAATCTGCAGAATATGTGAGTGTCAATGCATGTGCAAAAATAGTATTATTGTGCCTCACATTGTTGTGGCCATCCCTATTGCCCAATAGGGCTCTAAAGTGTCCACTGGTCCTCTTATTTATAACTTCCTGAATGATGTTTGATAGAAAAGGCTCTGGATAACCTCTTCTCTGAAACATATTGGACAAATTGTCACATTCCTTGGTAAAGTCATAAATGTCAGACACCATCCTAGCCAATCTAACACATTGGCCCTTGACCAGGGCCTTCTTCTGGTGCAAAGGATGTGCACTAGTAAAATGTAATAATGTGTTAGAATAGGTTGGTTTCCTACATAGTTGGGAAATAAAACAGTTGTTCACATAATCTTTCTTTATGGTGATGTCCAAATAATGAATATAATCTAGATCCTTGACCATAGTAAATCTCAAAAAACTGGTGGTACTGTTCATGTACAAAAGAACCTATTCAAATCTTGTTCTGATTGATTCCAAAACAGGACAATATCATCAAGGTATCGCCCATACAATACCCATGAAGTCCTGAATTCGGAGTTAAAAATGTATTGATCTTCCCAATGTGCTGAGACAATGTTGGCAAAGATTGGTGCACAACATGCACCCATGGCAACTCCAAGCCTTTGTTTAAATAAATGTCCTTCAAATGTAATGAAATTATTATCCAAAACCATCTCCATACAAGTACGGATGGTCAAGATGGTGTCATGATTCAATGACGAATTACTGCATAGAAACTCATAGAACCAGTCCAGACCTATATCATGTGGTATAACTGAAAACAGGTCACAGACGTCAATAGTCACCAGGATGAGGTTACTGTCATACATATTCTGATTGACTTTACCAAGGAAGTCCCATGAGTCCTTAATTATAGTAGTCCGATTATCAAGGACCCCCTTAGTCATACTGTCAATGTATTTTGCTATACTAAATGTTTTGGAGGCTGTAGCATCTACAATGGGTCTTAAAGGTGGACTGTGTATTGATTTGTGAATTTTTGGTATTCCAAATATGGTGGGAATCCTGGGATGTTTGGTTAAAATGTAGTTGTGTGTGTCTAGTGTGATTTATCCATTCAGTAAAAGTTTCTCCAATTCTAAGTCAATGTTACGATATGCTATGTTTAATATGACCTGTTTTCAGTTATACCACATGATATAGGTCTGGACTGGTTCTATGAGTTTCTATGCAGTAATTCGTCATTGAATCATGACACCATCTTGACCATCCGTACTTGTATTGAGATGGTTTTGGATAATAATTTCATTACATTTGAAGGACATTTATTTAAACAAAGGCTTGGAGTTGCCATGGGTGCATGTTGTGCACCAATCTTCGCCAACATTGTCTTAGCACATTGGGAAGATCAATACATTTTAACTCAATTCAGGACTTCATGGGTATTGTATGGGCGATACCTTGATGATATTGTCCTGTTTTGGAATCAATCAGAACAAGATTTGAATAGGTTCTTTTCGTACATGAACAGTACCACCAGTTTTTTGAGATTTACTATGGTCAAGGATCTAGATTATATTCATTATTTGGACATCACCATAAAGAAAGATTATGTGAACAACTGTTTTATTTCCCAACTATATAGGAAACCAACCTATTCTAACACATTATTACATTTTACTAGTGCACATCCTTTGCACCAGAAGAAGGCCCTGGTCAAGGGCCAATGTGTTAGATTGGCCAGGATGGTGTCTGACATTTATGACTTTACCAAGGAATGTGACAATTTGTCCAATATGTTTCAGAGAAGAGGTTATCCAGAGCCTTTTCTATCAAACATCATTCAGGAAGTTATAAATAAGAGGACCAGTGGACACTTTAGAGCCCTATTGGGCAATAGGGATGGCCACAACAATGTGAGGCACAATAATATTATTTTTGCACATGCATTGACACTCACATATTCTGCAGATTTTGAAGAAATCAAATACATAATACATAAATATTGGAAGGTTTTTGATAATGATATTGGGGTATTGGACAAGATAGGTAAGAGACCCACTATAGTTTATAAAAAGAGTACATCAATAAAAGTGCTACTTGAAAAAGGCAAACCTAATCTCACTAGAGGTGGCACGTATAAATGTGGTAGATGTCCCCAGTGCCCTTTCATGATGGATACAGACAAATTTAATCTTAATAATTTTGGATCCATTAATAATAAAAAGAAAATGTTTTGCTATACTAAGGGGGTTGTTTATATTGCAGTATGTAAAAACTGCCAAGGTTATTATGTGGGAAAACAAAAATGCTTTTAGACTTAGAGTCTACCAACATTTATATGACATCAAGCAGAAAAATATGAAGAATGCTTTATTTAGGCATATTAATGACCAAAGTAATCACAGTTTTAGTTTTTTTATTCTTGAACAAGTTGATTTGGGACAAAGGCGGACCTGTTGAGGAATATTTGGAGTACATTGAGTTAAAGTGGCAGATCAGACTGAATGCATACTCCCCTCCAGGTCTTGATAGAATTTCTATAGCACCACTTTTGAAACTTAAACAGTTATTTATGTTATGATTTATTTATATTGTCATTGGTATTTTTTGCCTTATAACATTCTTTACATGTGACACTATTGATTCGACATTTGGTTAGCTGACTTTTTGTGTACTTGCAAACAGGGGGAGTATTCACTACTACCTTACACTTCCTGTGATGTTTCTTAATTGAAAGGAAATGATGTGGGGTAATATTTTACTAATTGACTGTGTGTGTATTTAAGGAGTTATCAGCCAGCAATTCACTGTTCTGAAGAAGTGTGAGTATTGACGAAAGCGCTTAACTTGTTGTTTTATCATTTTTAAACTGTGACTTTATGTGTATTTGTACTTCATTTTGATCATTGGATTGAGTAAAGAATTTTTTCATTATTTGGGCTCCGTCTCATTGGATACCACCCTGCATCTGCTGTTCATTCTTGTTTTTATTCTGCTTACTGAAATTATTATACTGCATTTTGTACACTGCTACTTATCCCATTATTATACAATATGTTGTATACTGTTACTTACCCCATTATTATACTGCATGTTGTAATCCCATTATTACACTGCATGTTGTACAGTGGTACTTATCCCATTGTTACATTGCATGTTGTGCACTGGCACTTATCCCATTATTATACTGCATGCTGTGGACTGGCACTTTTCCCATTATTATACTGCGTGTTGTACTTTGGTACTACTCACATTATTACATTGCCCATTGTACACTGGTACTTATCCCATTATTACACTGCATGCTATATAGTGGTACTTACTCCATTATTATACTGCATGTTGCAGAATGGTACTTATAACATTATTTTACTGCATGTTGTGCAGTGGTAGTTATCCCATTATATTACTACATGTTGTTACACTGGTACGTATCCCATTATTATGCTGCATGTTACACTGTTACTGAACCAGTTATGTTGTATGTTGTACACTGCTACTTAACTTATTATACTGTGTTTTGTACACTGGTAGTTTTCCATTTATTCTACTGCATATTGCACACTGTTAGGTATCCTGTTATTTTACTGTATGTTGTATACTGGTAGATATCCCATTATTATACTGCATCTTGTACACTCGTACTTATCCCAGTATTATACTGCATGTTGTACATTGGTACTTATTCCATTATTATACTGCATGCTGCACACTGGTACTAATCCCATTATTATACTACATGTTATACACTGGTAGGTATCCCATTATTATACTGCATGTTATACACTGGTAGGTATCCCATTATTATACTGCATGTTATACACTGGTAGGTATCCCATTATTATACTGCATGTTATACACTGGTAGGTATTCCATTATTATACTGCATGTTGTACACTGGTAGGTAATCCATTATTATACTGCATGTTATACACTGGTAGGTATCCCATTATTATACTGCATGTTGTACACTGGTAGGTAATCCATTATTATACTGCATGCTGTACACTGGCACCTATCCCATTATTATATTGTATGTTATGTACTTGTACTTATCTATACACTGGCAATGATCCTTTTTTTATACTGCATGTTGTAACACTGTTACTTATCAAATTATTATACTGCATTTTGTACACTGCTACTTTTCCCATTATTATACAGTATGTTTTGTACTGGTACTTATCCCATTATTACACTGCATGTTGTACATTGGTACTTATCCCATTGTTACACTGCATGTTGTCCCTGTCACATATCCCATTATTATATTGCATTTTGTACTTTGGTACTACTCACATTATTACATTGCCCATTGTACACTGGTACTTATTCCATTATTATACTGCATGCTGTATACTGGTACTTACCCCATTATTATACTGCATGTTGCAGAATGGTACTTATAACATTATTTTACTGCATGTTGTGCAGTGGTAGTTATCTCATTATATTACTACATGTTGTACACTGGTACTTATTCCGTTATTATGCTGCATGTTACACTGCTACTGAACCAGTTATGCTGTATTTTATACACTGCTACTTATCTTCTTATTATACTGTGTGTTGTACACTGGTAGTTTTCCATTTATTCTACTGCATATTGCACACTGTTAGGTATCCTGCTATTGTACTGTATGTTGTATACTGGTAGATATCCCATTATTATACTGCATGTTGTACACTCATACTTATCCCATTATTATACTGCATATTGTAGATTGGTACTTATTCCATTATTATGCTGCACATTGGTACTAATCCCATTATTATACTGTATGTTGAAGACTGGTACATATTCCATTATTATACTGCCTGTTGTATACTGGTACTTATACCATTATTATACTGCATGTTGTACATTGGTACTTATCCCATTATTATACTTCATGCTGTACACTGGTACTAATCCCATTATTATACTGCATGTTGTACACTGCTACTTATCCTGTTATCATACTGCATGTTATACACTGGTACTTATCCCATTATTATACTGCATGTTGTATACTGGTGGCTATACTATTATTATACTGCATGTTGTACATCTGCACTTATCCCATTATTATACTGCATGTTGTATACTGGTGGCTATACTATTATTATACTGCATATTGTACATTTGCACTTATCCCATTATTATACTGCATGTTGTATACTGGTGGCTATACTATTATTATACTGCATATTGTACATTTGCACTTATCCCATTATTATACTGCATGTTGTACATTTGTACTTATCTCATTATTATTCTTCATACTGTATGTACACTGCTACTCATCCCATTATTATACTGCATGTTGTGCAGTTGTACTAATCCCATTATTACACTGTGAGTTGTACACTTGTTCTTATCTCATTAATATGCTGCATGTTGTACACTGCTACTTATTCTGTTATTATACTGCACGTTGTGCACTGGCATTTATCCCATTATTATACTGCATGTTGTACACTGGTGCCTATCCCAGTATTATACTGCTTGTCATACACTGGTATTTATCCCATTATTATACTGCATGTTGTACACTAGTATTTATCCCATTATTATACTGCATCTAGTACACTGGTGCCTATCCCATTATTATACTGCATGTTGTACACTGGTACTTTTCCCATTATTATACTGCATGTTGTGCACTGGCATTTATCCCATTGTTATACTGCATGATTTACACTGGTCATTATCCCATTATTATACTGCATGTTGTAGAATGGTACTTATCCCATTATTATACTGCATGTTGTAGAATGGTACTTATCCCATTATTATACTGCATGTTGTGCACTGGTAGTTATCCCATAATTACATTGCATGTGTTACTCTGCTACTTAATCCATTATTATGCTTCATGTAACACTGCTACTTATTCCATTATTTTACTGCATATTGCACACTGGTACTTATCCCTTTATTATACTGCATTTTCTGCACTGCTACTTATCCCATTATGATACTGCCTGTTGTCCACTGCTACTTATCCCATTATTATGCTGCCTGTTGTCCACTGCTACTTATCCCATTGTTGTACAACCTGTTGTACACTGGTACTTATCCCATTATTATACTGCATGTTGTACAACTGTACTTATCCCATTATTATACTGTATGTTGTACACTTGTACTTATCCCTTCATTATAATGCATGTTGTGCACTCATTCAATTTCATTATTACACTGCATGTTGTAACCTGGCACTTATCACATTAGTATAGTGGCTGTTGTACACTGGTACTTATCCCATTATTATACCACATGTTGTTCTCTGGTACTTATCCCATTATTATACTGCATGTTGTGCACTAATACTTATCCCATTATTATACTGCATGTTGTACACTGATACTTATCCCATTATTATACTGCATGTTGTACACTGGGACTTATCCCATTATTATACTGCATATTGTACAACTGTACTTATCCTGTTATTATGCACCAGACTACAAAGCCAGCAAAAAAGATGCAGCCAGTCTTGTATTACATTGTTTATTCACACTGAATAACACTCTGGCGCTTAGGCATAGCCTTCCTGGAGTTACAAAATATGCCACACCATACATCCATATATATATATATATATATATATATATATATACACACACACACACACACACACACACACACATACATTCACTTAAGTACAATTAATCAAACAATCACCTAATTAATCAGCCATCAATTAAAATAATCATATATCCATTCTAAAGAAACACTCTCCGGTTACATTCATTATTTAAACCTGCTGGAGATAATGTATTAAACTTTAAAATATATAAAGTCTCTTTATACAATAATTTCTTTTTCATTAACACTTCATCTATTTCTGATATATGTTCCAAAATAGAAGCTTTTAACAGTGAAAAGTCACTGGTATGACAAGTAAAAAAATGTAAAGCTATAGGGCTCATAGCATTATTGTTTTTTATGTCTCTAATATGTTCTTGCAACCGTAGTTTGAATATTCTTTTAGTCTTTATAGGTTATAGGTTCTTTGTAGGTTCATACTAGGCTAACTGCCCTTGCGAGCCATTTTAAGCCTAACCAAGTATCCCTTGTGAGACTCAAACCCTGTACCTTGTGTTTGTAAGGCAAACAACTTAACCATTAGGCCACCCTCCAAACTCCCCTATATAAAACAAATTACAGGGGCAAGACAGAGCATATACCACTGATTTAGTTATACATGAAAAAGCGGAAGTGGAACAAAATTTTACACCATTTATATTTTCAAGACATTTGGTAATGTTGGAGCAAATCGAACACTTTCCACAAGGGAAGGTGCCACATTCCAAAACCTGCAGATTTAATTTTTCACCAGGTGAAACAAATCCATTGTGTACAACCATGTCTTTGATATTTCTACTTCTCTCGAAAGAGATCTTTACAGTTCTAGAAATATTTTTTACCCCTTCCGTATTAAGTAGGGTCAGTAATATCTACTGGCATCAGTGATTGTCTAACTTAAGATATTATATACACTAACAAAATAGATATTTCTATACTCCTGCACAGTATTAAATTCTCTATTATTATTTATCTTATTTACTAAAGGCCTATTATGAAGTAAGCTGGTATCTATTATTTTATGAAGGGCATCTAAAATAGCATTTTCATCATACCCCCTTTGCTTGAAATTAATACATGTTTTTTACAGTGTTACTTATCCTGTTATTATACTGCATGTTATACTGGTAAGTATCCCATTATTATACTGCTTATTGAAAACAGGTACTTATCTCATTATACTACATGTTGTGCACTGGTACTTATCCCATTATTATACTGCATGTTCTACACTGGTACTTATCCCATTATCTTATTGCATGTTTTACACTGCTACTTATCCCATTATTATACTGCATATTGTACACTTCTTCTCATCTCATTGTTATACAGCAGGTACTTACCTCATTATTATACTGCGTGTTGTATACTGGTACTTATCTCATTATTATACTGCATGTTGTATACTGGTACTTATCTCATATTATACTGCATGTTGTATACTGGTACTTATCTCATATTATACTGCATGTTGTATACTGGTACTTATCCCATTATTATGCTGCATGCTGTAACTGCTACTTATCCCATTATTATACTGCATGTTTTACACTGGTAGTTATCCCAGCATTATACTGCATGTTCTACACTGGTACTTATACCAAATATTATACTGCATGTTATACACTGGTACTTACCCCATTATTATACTGCATGTTGTCCACTGCTACTTATCCCAGTATTATACTGTATGTTGTACACTAGTACTATTCCCATTATTATACTGCATGTTGTACACTGGTATTTATCCCATTTTATACTGTATGTTGTACACAGGTGCCTATCCCAGTATTATACTGCATGTTGTACACTGGTATTTATCCCATTATTATACTGTATGTTGTGCACTGGTGCCTATCCCATTATTATACTGCACGTTGTACACTGGTATTTATCCCATTATTATACTGCATGTTGTACACTGGTACTTATCCCATTATTATACTGCATGTTGTACACTGCTACATATCCCAGTATTATACAGCATGTTGTATACTGGTACTTTTCCCAGTATTATACTGCATGTTGTACACTGGTACTTATCCCATTTTATACTGCATGTTGTACACTGGTGCCTATCCCAGTATTGTACTGCATGTTGTACACTGGTGCCTATCCCATCATTATACTGCATGTTGTAAACTGTTGCTTATCCCATTATTATACTGCATGTTGTACCCTGGTACTTATCCCATTATTATACTGCATGCTGTACACTGGTACTGATCCCATTATTATACTGCATGCTGTACACTGGTACTGATCCCATTATTATACTGCATGTTGTGCAGTTGTACTAATTCCATTATTACACTGTGTGTTGTACACTTGTTCTTATCCCATTATTATACTGCATGTTGTAACACTTTTACTTATCCTGTTATTATAATGCATCTTGTACACTGCTACTTTTCTTGTTATTATACTGCACATTGTGCACTGGCATTTATCCCAGTATTATACTGCATGATTTACACTGGTACTTATTCCATTATTTTACTGCATGTTGTAGAATGGTACTTATCCCATTAGTATAATGCATGTTGTGCACTGGCAGTTATCCCATTATTGTACTGCATGTTGTACACTGGTACGTATCCCATTATTACATTGCCTGTTGTGCCCTGGTACTTATCCCATTGTTATACTGCATTCTGTATACTGGTACTCATCCCAGTATTATACTGCAATTAGTCCACTGGTAGTTATCCCATAATTACTCTGCATGTTGTACACTGCTACTTAACCCATTATTATGCTGTATGTTACAATGCTACTTAAGCCGGTTTGATGCATGTTGTACACTGCTACTTATTCCATTATTTTGCTGCATGTTATATTATACTGGATTTTGTGTACTGCTACTTATCCCATTATTATACTTGATGTTGTACACTGCTATTTTTCCCATGATTATACTGCATGTTGTGCATTGGTACTTATCTAGTTATTATACTGCATGTTGTACACTGGTACTTATCCCATTATTATACTGCAATGTTGTACCCTGGTACTTATCCTATTATTATACTGCATGTTGTACATTTGTACTTATCCCATTATTATACTTCATGCTGTACATTTGTACTTATCCCATTATTATACTGCATGTTGTACATTTGTACTTATCCCATTATTATACTGCATGTTGTGCAGTTGTACTAATTCCATTATTATACTGCATGTTGTACACTGGTGCCTATCCCATTATTGTACTGCATGTTGTACACTGGTACTTATCCCATTATTATACTGCATGTTGTACCCTGGTACTTATCCTATTATTATACTGCATGTTGTACATTTGTACTTATCCCATTAGTATACTTCTTGCTGTACATTTGTACTTATCCCATTATTATACTGCATGTTGTACATTTGTACTTATCCCATTATTATACTGCATGTTGTGCAGTTGTACTAATTCCATTATTATACTGTATGTTGTACACTTGTACTTATCCCATTATTATTCTGCATGTTGTACACTGGTACTTATCCTTTCATTATACTGCATGTTGTACACTCATTCTTATTCCATTATTACACTGCATGTTGTGCACTGGTATTTATCCCATTATTTTACTGCATGTTGTCCACTGGTACTTTCATTATACTCCATGTTGTATATTCACTTATCCTGTTATTATAGTGCATGTTGTACACTGATACTTATCCCATTATTATACTGTGTATTATACCCTGCTACTTATCCCATTATAATACTGCATGTTGTAGACTGGTAGTTATCCCATTATTATACTGCACGTTGTGCCCTGGGACTTATCCCATTATTATACTCCATGTTGTACACTGGTACTTATCTCATTATTATACTGCATGTTGTACAACTGTACTTATCCCATTGTTATATTGCATGCTGTGCACTGATCCTTATCCCATTATTATGCTGCGTGTTGTACACCGGTACTTATCACATTATTATACTGCGTGTTGTAGATTGGTACTTAACCCATTGTATATGATCTGAAGAAGCCACTTATAATGGTGAAAGCGCTTAACAAATATTAAAGTTCTTGGTTTATTTTATGTGGTCTGGAGCTATACTTCGTATAACTGCTACCATATTTTTCTTTGCTGTTACTTTTACCTGTTTGGTGGGACAGATTACGTTTACCAGCTGGTTGTTTGCCTGTTTTTTTATCTTATTATTGTACTGCATGTTGTACACTTTTACGTATCCTAGTATTATACTGTATGTTGCACACTGGTATTTATCCCATTATTATACTGCATGTTGTACATTGGTACTTATCCCATTATTATACTGCATGTTGTACACTGCTACATATCCCAGTATTATACTGCATGTTGTATACTGGTACTTTTCCCAGTATTATACTGCATGTTGTACACTGGTACGTATTCCATTATTATACTGCATGTTGTACACTGGTACGTATTCCATTATTATACTGCATTTTGTACACTGTTACTTATCTCATTATTATACTGCATGTTGCACACTGGTACTTATCCCATTATTATAGTGCTTGTTGTACACTGTTACCTATCCCATTATTGTACTGCATGTTGTGTACTGGTATTTATCCCATAATTACACTGCAAGTTGTACAATGGTACTTATCCTGTTGTTATGCTGCATGTTACACTGCTGCTTAACCCATTATTATGCTGTGTGTTGTACACTGCTACTTATCCCATTATTTTGCTGCTTGTCGTACACTAGTACTTATCCCATTATTATACTGCATTTTGTAGACTGCTATTTATCCCATTATTATACTTCATGTTGTACACTGCTACTTATCCTATTATACTGCACGTTGTGCAGTTGTACTTATCCCATTATTGTACTGCATGTTGTGCGCTGCTAATTATTCCATTAGTTTACTGCATGTTGTCCACTGGTACTTATCCCATTGTTATACAGCATGGTGTACACTGGTACTTATCCCATTATTATACTGCATGTTGTAAAACTGTACTTATCCCATTATTATACTGCATGTTGTACACTGGTAGTTATCCCATTATTATACTGCATGTTGTACTCTGCTACTTATCCCATTATTATACTGCATGTTGTACACTGGTAGTTATCCCATTATTATACTGCATGTTGTACATTGCTACTTATCCCTTTATTATACTGCATTTTGTAGATTGGTACGTATCTCAGTATACTGCATGTTGTACAGTGGTACTTACCACATTATTATACTGCATTTTGCACTCTGGTAGTTATCCCACTACTATACTGTATGTTATACACTGGTACTTATTCCATCGTTAAACTGCATGTTGTACTCTGGTACTTATCCCGTTATTAAACTGCATGTTGTTCACTGATTCTTGTCTCAATATTAACCAAACACCAAAATAAACTGAACTAGTGTATGTAGCAGACTAGAGCTGGAAACCTGGAACACAAATTCTGCAACTCCAGTAAAAAAACCACAATATTGTTTATTGAAGATAAGCGCTTTCGGTAGAGAGCAATCTCCCCACCTTCATCAGATCACAATCTGATTGTGATCTGATGAAGGTGGGGAGATTGCTCTCTATCGAAAGCGTTTATCTTCAATAAACAATATTGTGTTTTTTTACTGGAGTTGCAGAATTTGTGTTCCAGGTTTCCAGCTCTAGTCTGCTCGCTATTGCCACCTTTACTTTTTTCTCTTGTCTCAATATTATAGTGAATGGTGTACACTTATACTTATTCCATTATAGTGCATTTTGTACACTGGTACTTATTCCATTGTTATACTGTATGTTGTACACAGGTACTTATCTCATTATTATACTGCATGTTATACACTGGTACTTATCCCATCGTTAAACTGCATGTTGTACTCTGATATTTATCCAGTTATTATACTGAATGTTGTACATTGGTTCTTTTCTCATTATTATAGTGCATAGTGTACAGTGGTATGTATCCCATTATTATGGTGCTTTTTGTGCCGTGGTACTTATCCTATTATTGTACTGCATATTATAGACTGTTTCTTATCCCATTATTATACTGCATTTGTACACCGGTACTTATCCCTTTATTGTACTGCATGTTGTGTACTCATACTTATCCCATTATTATACTGCATGTTGTACACTTACACATATACCATTGTTACACTGTGTTTTGTGCACTGGTAGTTATCCCATTATTGTACTGCATTTTGTACATTGGTAGATATCCTATTACTATACTGTGTGCTGTACACTGGTACTTATCCCATTATTATACTGAATTGTGTACACTGCTACTTATCCAATTATTATATTTCATGTTGTTCAATGCTATTATACTGCATCTTCACTGCTACTTATCCTGTTAGTATACTGCATGTTGTACACTGGTACTTTTCCCATTATTATACTGCATCTTGTACACTGCTACTTATCCCAGTATCATACTGTATGTTGTACACTTGTACTTATCCCATTGTTATACAGCATGTTGTACATAGGTTCATAGGTTCATAGGTTGGTACTAGGCTATCAGCCCTAGGGCCTATACAAGCCTAGCCATAACAATTCCCTGGCTATTTCTTCCCACATTATTTACTTTCCTGGACCCCTGTCTAGCAGGGCAACTGACGTGATCCCTGGGGTGAATTTCCTTTCTCCCATCCAATCGTCAAGGTTCCTCTTGAAGAGGTCCAAAGTACACTGGTACTTATCCCATTATTATACTGATTGTTGTACACTGATACTTATCCCATTATAATAATGCATGTTGTACACTAATACTTATCCCATTATTATACTTCATGCTGTACAGTGCTACTTATTCCATTATTATACTGCATGTTGTACATTGCTACTTATCGTATTGTTATACTTCTTGTTGTACACTAGTATTTATCCCATTATTATACTGCATGCTGTACAGTGCTCCTTATCTCATTATTATACTGCATGTTGTACACTGCTAGTTATCACATTATTATACTGCATGTTGTACACTGCTACTTATCGTATTGTTATACTTCATGTTGTACACTAATATTTATCCCATTATTATACTGCATGTTGTCCAGTGCTCCTTATCCCATTATTATACTGCATGTTGTACACTTGTACTTATCCTGTTATTATACTTCATGTTGTACACTTCTCCTTATCCCATTATTATACTGCATTTTGTACACTGGTATTTATCCCATTATTATACTGCATGTTGTACACTTGTACTTATCCCAGTATTATACTGCATATTGTACACTGGTACTTATCTTATTATACTGCATGATGAACACTGCTACTTATCCCATTATTATACTGCATGTTATACACTGGTACTTATCCCATCATTAAACTGCATGTTGTATTCTGGTACTTATCCTGTTGTTATACTGCATGTTGTACACAGGTACTTATCTCATTATTATACTGCATGTCGTACACTTAGCCTGTTATTATACTGTATGGTGTACAACTGTACTTATCCAATTATGATATTGTGTGTTGCACACAGGTGGTTATCCCCTTATTATACTGCATGTTGTACACTGGTACGTACCCCATTATACTGCATGGTGCACACTGGTACTTATCCCATTATTATACTGCATGTTATACACTGGTACTTATCCCATCATTAAAACTGCATGTTGTATTCTGGTACTTATCCTGTTGTTATACTGCATGTTGTACACAGGTACTTATCTCATTATTATACTGCATGTCGTACACTTAGCCTGTTATTATACTGTATGGTGTACAACTGTACTTATCCAATTATTATATTGTGTATTGCACACAGGTGGTTATCCCATTATTATACTGCATGTTGCACACTGCTACTTATTCCGTTATTGTACTGCATGTTGTAAGCTGTACACTGGTACTTATCCCATTATTATACTGCATGTTGTACACTGCTACCTATCCCATTATTATACTGCATGTACACTGCTACTTATCCCATTGTTATACTGTATGCTGCACACTGCTACTTATCCCATTGTTATACTGCGTGCTGCACACTGGTAGTTATCCCATTATTATACTGCATGTTAAACACTGCTACTTATCCCATCATTAAACTGCATGTTGTATTCTGGTACTTATCCTGTTGTTATACTGCATGTTGTACACAGGTACTTATCTCATTATTATACTGCATGTCATACACTTAGCCTGTTATTATACTGTATGGTGTACAACTGTACTTATCCAATTATTATATTGTGTGTTGCACACAGGTGGTTATCCCATTATTATACTGCATGTTGTACACTGCTACTTGTTCCGTTATTGTACTGCATGTTGTAAGCTGTACACTGGTACTTATCCCATTATTATACTGCATGTTGTACACTGCTATCTATCCCATTATTATACTGCATGTACATTGCTACTTATCCCATTGTTATACTGCTTGCTGCACACTGGTAGTTATCCCATTATTATACTGCATGTACACTGCTACTTATCCCATTGTTATACTGCGTGCTGCACACTGGTAGTTATCCCATTATTATACTGCATGTACACTGCTACTTATCCCATTGTTATACTGCATGCTGCCCACTGGTAGTTATCCCATTATTATACTGCATGTACACTGCTACTTATCCCATTGTTATACTGCGTGCTGCACACTGGTGGTTATCCCATTATTATACTGCATGTACACTGCTACTTATCCCATTGTTATACTGCGTGCTGCACACTGGTAGTTATCCCATTATTATACTGCATGTACACTGCTACTTATCCCATTGTTATACTGCGTGCTGCACACTGGTAGTTATCCCATTATTATACTGCATGTACACTGCTACTTATCCCATCTATAAACTGCATGTTGTACTCTTGTATTTTTCTCGTTATTATACTGCGTGTTGTGCACTGGTTCTTGTCCCATTATTATAGTGCACGGTAAACACTGGTGCCTATCCCATTTTTATACTGTATGTTGTACACTGGTACTTATCCCATTTTTATACTGCATGTTTTTCAGTGTTACTTATCCCAGTAATATAGTGCATGTTGTACAACGTACTTATCCATTTTTATACTGCATGTTTTTCAATTTTACTTGTACCAGTATTATAGTGCATGTTGTACAAGGGTACTTATCCCATTATTATACTGCACTGAACCTGCCATGGACTACGATATTACTGCCAGATATACCTACATGATAAATTTAGGTAAATACAGTTGGATATCAAATCTGTTTGCAAGGGAGCTATGCCCCCTGTACCTTTAATATGGGAGCCCTACCCTCAAATCCCAGTCTCTAATTATACTACCCTTAAGGGCACACAGGTATGAGGAAGAGGGAATAGGTTTATATCTATTTTTTCTGTGTCAGTGCCATCTCGGAGGCAGCATATTTAGAAGCAATGGGTGTGTGGAGACAGCACCCACTTACATAATGCTGGGGGAGATCCTTTCCGAAAAACATTCTTACCATCCTCTAATCACTTTAGTTTTGCAGCTGTCCTGTGGGGTAATAGGATTGTCTGGTCAGTAAACTCAGTATCAGGAAGTGTGGTATTGATGTACTAAAGTAAACAGAAGGGAGAATCATTGTATTAGTTAATGTTGGGTGCCAAGGTTACAATTAAATATAGAAGGGTAAATATTATTATGAAGATGGGTACAAGATGAACTATACTAAATAAGCCATATCAGGTTATGTTTAATGTGAAGGAAGAAAAAGCTCCTCTTTGCTGACAGAAAGTGATAGCTTGGGGGATGTAAACTGGAAAGTGAAAAATGAAATTGTTATCTTTGATTTATGTAACAGACAGAAGCAGGAATGTTTGGAATGATGGTCTTTGGATACCTTATCTTGCACTCTGCCAGCAAATGATAACCAGACTTTGATCAAAGTTTTAAACTTTGGTCAGAAATCTAAAAGGGTATGGGAGACAGTGATGTAGTATATAGACAAATGGAGCAGAAAACAAACAGCATGTTCAGTAGTGAAATAGATTTTAAGAGATTAAAAATGTGATCACAGCTTTTGTATTGAGCAGTTTTCTACAGTGTAGGCAAGCACATTCTGTATAGTCAAATGATGTACTGTGTAGGCAGGCAAATGATCACAGTTTTTGCCCTTGGTAGTATTCTAGAGTGTAAGGAGGCCTACTTTATATAGCCAAATCATCTACCATGTAGGCAGGCAAATGAGCCTTATGAGAAATCTTAGGGCATAAAAGGCAGAAGCATTTCCAACTGTAATGTCTGCAGTATAGATCTGTACACAGCTTACTCAGAGGTAGGATTACCCTTTTGAAAGCCACCTCTTTTTACATCTGCAGTGGGCAACAACTGAAAATAATGCACCTGGGAGTAGCATTATGAGAGATCTGTATATTTTTAAATGCAGAGTAGGGTGGAAAAAGAAATGCAAAAACAGAGTTTCAATTGTAATTCTGATCTGAAGACCCACTTCCTTAACTTCCTCTTAAGATTCTTGCATTAGACTTGGATTCCCCACTCAAGAAATGTATAAAAATTACTGCATTAGCCCTGATGTCATAGCAGAAAACCCCAAATGACATTAGAACTGTTGCTGACATTTCAGCAGGGGCTAATGCTTTTTCACATGGAAGGGGGAAGGCAAAAGGCAGATGTCTGCTCTTTAAGCTGGTTGGTACAACGGACCTACAGTAAATTATATTTATGTAATTAGGTTCCTTGTGACAGGCTTGTTACAGGTTTTAAATGTCAACTGATTAAAATCTGTGAAAGCCACTGGAACAAAAAGCTGATGTAAAATGCTAACTTTTCTGATTTTACACTTTTAAAGGGAACAAGAGAGCAAAAATGAGAACTAGTAAAGGCTGCAAACCAAATCAACAACCATAACCTTTTGATGGTACTTTCTAGAAAGACTAAGGCATGAAAGAATGGTTTCTACATTTTGGACAGTAAAAACACAGACATCAGCAACATTTAATAAATCGCACTTTTTAAATGTCTACTAATGGTCTTTTTTGCCACTGCACATTTTAGAGCTTTAAGCTTTAAGAAACAATTTGCTGCTTTTAACTATGGTTCTGTCCTTGAGAAGAAAAGAAAAGTCTGACTTGAACAATCCTTGAAAGACAGGGCACTTTTTTTTTTTTTTAATTTGCTGGGTACATCATCTTTGATGTCTTTTTCCTGATTTCCGTAACAGTTGCATATCTAGCATGTAGCATATGAAAATGTTGAAGCATATTACCTCATGAAACGCACGACTTTCCTTGGTCCTTCCACAGAACAAGATTATAACACTATCACAAGAACAAAGTGTTGGGCCCTGGTGATTAATATGTTTCTATATCAAGCTGAAATACTGAGGCCTAAACAGGCAACTGAAGTAAGATTATTGAAGTTGAAGGATCATCCTCTTGATTTGTTACTTTGCTCTGCAAGAGCAGTTGGTACCCACAGGATGAGAAAGACAGGTGGGAACAACAAGGGGACATAATAAAATAGTCATCAACAACATAAAGTGAAGAGCTGGGCAGCAGCTGCAAGTCAGAGAGAATACTGTGCAAGCATCATAACAGATGTAGTTTCTGCAAATTATATTCAGCTGCATTTTTCCTGTTCGTCACTCTCATTTCTCTTTCTGTTTCTGTGTTCATCCTCGGCCTCCCTCTCCCTGTTTCTTCCTTTCTGCTCCTTGCATGTAGGAGACATATGGTCTATTAAGTCTGTATGATTATTATCCTGCCCTGTTGCCTTGAATCTTTCCCCCTGATATTGTTGATCTGTCATGGCATATATCCAGTTACACAATTTCTCAGTCAAATGTTTAGTTCCTGGGATTAAGAAAGGATTACTGTGATGCAGAATCCTTATCTCAGAAGGTTTCTGCATTATGGTAAGCATTTCTCAATTCTTGGAACGCTGTACCTCTGAGATTTTCACCTCAAAGGGACCTTAGTGCTGACAGCAGTCTTGCAGGTGAACCCACATGTGGCAGTTGGGATGAGTGGATAATACTAAACTCATTACATCCGAGTGACGCCTCCAGGTGCATCTGCAGTTACCCTCTACTGCTCCTCTAGGCGTCAAATATTACTCGTTCATGCTTGCATTAATAATTCCAAAACCACGCTACATACAAGGTATCAGAATATTTTATCTTGAAGCATACATGATGGCAAACACAATTGTACTGATATTTGACCTCTGTCAATGACTATTTATTAGAATTGTAAGGTGATAACTTCATTTTTAAAGGTTTAGGCCACACCCACTAGGGGTTAAAGGTACACACTCAAAAGACTTGTACTGGAGGGAATGGCCATGTGCTGTCCTCTAGAAATGTTCACAAACCTCAAATTACTTGGCTGAGTGATTCAAATAATCACTCGGCCCTGTGAAATGTTACTGTAGGAGAAAAAAGTAAATATCCTTAAAAGACCGTGGCCAACCATTCACTACTATGGAGATACACTTGGTGCAGAAAAGTAAAGCAAAGTTATGGGGTGGGGGTATGTCAGTGTATGCATGTGTGTGGAAGTTTGTGTGCATGTCTGTAGGGGCATGAATGAGGCTAAATGAATATATCTGTGTATATGTATGTGTGTGTTTGTGTGCACGTGTGCGTGCAGTCTTCTGGGTGGTCATACTATGGAGTCTGCATATGTATCTATTTGTGACAACATGTGCATGCAGGTGTATGGTTGTGTTTAATGTCTGGGAATGTGTTTATCTATTTGCACAAGTGTCTGAATGTGTATGTCTTTGGGTATGGGGGTTGTCTATACTAATGTGATGCATAGATTGCTAGGGAGAACATTGGTACAATCAACTCTGGCAGTACAGTGCTCAGTTTACAGACATGATAATGAGCCACTAACAAAGTGTTCATAAACAGTGATGTAGCTAGTTATTTTTGTTCCTGGTGTCATTTGCCAGTAAAACACCCCTCCAAAAAGCTCTTTACTGAACTTGAAGAGCAAGAAACTCCCTTCTTCTTTTAACCTGTAGCAAACTTGCATTTGCTATGGTTTATACATACTTCTCATCTTTTTAGTGCATGAAATCTGGATAAAGCCAAAAACAGTAAAAGGACAAAGGTCCAAAGATAGAGACAAATTTTAAATATCACTCTTTTTAACTTTGAAAGAGGCTAGAATAACAGAATTTATGCTAGCATGCATGTCCTGAAAGACGTGGAGTCTGAAACTCAAATGTATATCATTATTTAGCCACTTCAGTCCTCAGTGATTTGTCAGAAAAACCCACAATGAGGGACAAACCAAAAATATGAGGCAAAAATCTGGACATTCTGAGAAAATCTGTACAGTTGAGAGGTATGAGTTTATACCACATAAGGAGTGCTACACCATTCAGTTTTTACTGCACATACAATCTTCTTCTTATTCTTTTGGCTTTTCCCAGTTAGGGGTCGTCACAGTGGATCACCTGTCCGCTCATGATTGGCAGTAGAGTTTTACAGTGTCGAGTTGCCAGCCCGGCACCCCCATAATACTTTGCCCCTGTGTCCCACCCTACCTATGATACTCTTTCTCAAGGTCACTCTGCAGATATCACTGAATCTAAATTTATTTCTGCCACACTAACATTAATACTAGCAGAGATTAATTTTTTGAATCCCAAGAGTGTCACAGAACTGTGCAAGGAAAGATTTAACACACAAATGGTAAAAAAAAAAAAAAAAACTCCTCTAATGATTGTTACATATTTCAGTAGCCGCTTTGGCAGGCAGTAAAACAATGAAATATGAGGGTACCTTAAAGTTCAGTTTGAGATGCTTTTTTCTTTCAGCAGGAATCTCTACATTCCCTTTTCCAGTATTTCATTTAGCTCCTCCCACTGGAGTCCATGGGTCAGGAAGTTAATTGGAGTATATTCAGCTAAGGCTTCCCTGCACTGCCCTGAGTCCTAACTCCTTGCGAATCCAGTCCTGAGCTCCAACTCCCCAGTGTTGAACTTGGCAATTACTGCCCCCTGTAGGAAATCACTGCTGGTGTAGTTTGTAAGTGGTGGTTGGCAGTGATTCCTTCATTTTTGGAGACTTTGCCTTCATGTTTTTGCAATTTGGAATTGGTATACATAAATTTGGGAGTGTGTGCGTATATTGGGGATATATTCAGGAAAGCACAACCATTTGTAGAAGCAGGGACATCAGTTTTGGTGCTGTGGAAGTGGAAGAGGCCATAAAGGCAAATAATGAACATCATCCACCTGCCCCCAATTAAATATAGTCTGCATGTGTGGTTATAGCCATTAAGACAGAGGTCACTATATCTGCAGATATTCTGGCTATAATTGTGAATTGTATGAAGACAAATAAATCAGGAGGCATTCCATAACCTGCAGTGGAAAACAAATTTAAAAACAACCGAAAAGGAGGCACAAGGGAATAAAGTGACCAATCGATAAGGAGGCACAAGGGAATAGAGTGACCTTTACCCATATTATGGCTATAATCCCTGAAGATATTCCTTTAATTACAAAAGGGAGAGATCGAGGTTGGTATATACTCTTGTCTTTCACCTTTTTGCTCATGATTTCTTAACAAAGCCAAAAATAGTGGAGGGGGGGGCAAAGGCACAAAATCATGGACAATTTTTAAATGTTACTCTAAGTCTCTTAAAAAGTTGGTACAACAACAGCTGACAACTGTAATCCTTAGTCATTCATTAGAAAACCAAATATTTTATGAGCGACAAAGCACAAATATGATACAAAATCAGTGATGTTCTGAAAAATCAGGGACATTTGAGAGGTCTGCAGATACCAGATCTGCCCAATCACAGCAGGTGTTAGATTTCTTGCCTGGCACACAATCTTATGTGGTCGATAAATGGGACAGTCCCAACATGGATGACTGTATATGAACAATTTTACAGTGTTCATGGTTGTCTTGGATCAGTGGATGAATATGATTTAATGTTTTCTGTATAGATAGAATGGCGCATGGCAATGGTGGTCCCGCTACACAAGGGTGGGGCCACAACTGACCCTGGGAACTACCGACCAATAAGCCTCACCAGTCTGATCTGTAAGGCTATGGAGTGAATCATTATGGAACTCATAAATGGAGAGATTGGGAACCTCCAGTCGCTGGACCCCACACAGTTCGGCTTCTTCAAGGGCAGATCATGCCTCCTGAACCCTGGTGGATTTCTTTGAGACAGTTACTCAGGCTATAGATAAGGGAAAGGAGCTACACACAGCTTACCTTGACCTTGCTAAAGCATTTGACACCATTCCACATTCAGGTATTATTGATAAGCTCACCAGCCTGGGCATAAACCCTTATGTCAGAAGATGGATTGCAAACTGGCTCTCAGACAGATACCATAAAGTAAAAGTAGCGGGATCTATGTCCGAATCCAGACCAGTAACGAGTGGTGTGCCTCAGGGCTCTGTCCTGGGGCCCCTCCTGTTTGCCATATACTTCTCAAAAGTACAGGAAAGCATGGAAGGGCTGTGGCTGACTAAGTTTGCGGATGACTGCAAACTGGGTGCTATAATAGTGTCTCCGGCCGACATGGAGATCCTCCAGAAAGGCCTAAATGAGACTGATGCATGGTGTCAAAGCCATGGTCTCAAGATAAATGCAAAAAAATGTGTAGTAATCCCCTTTGGAAAAAACAGAGTACCCGCAAACTACAACATAGGAGGTAATCCCCTGAAATCTGAAGAAGAAATAAGGGATCAAGGGACCCAAGTAGATAGTCAGCTTTCCTTTGATAACCATATTTCCAAAGTGGTTAGAAAATCCTTCTGTGTGACCCATCTGATCACAAAAGGGTTTGCATCAAGATCTAAGGATGTAATGGTGCCCCTCTACTCTTCCCTCATCAGACCTATTATTGAGTACAATGCACCAATTGGAATGTACCTGGCTAGACAGCTCCAGCAGCTGGAGAGACCACAGAGGTACCTAACCAAGAGGATTATTATGCAGCACGATTGAAAAAGCTAAGACTGTTCTCTGTTGCATACTACTTTCTCAGAGGCGATCTCTGTCAAACGTACAGAGCCATGTCCAACCCAGAATTGTTGAACATGCTTCATCTTAGCAAAACCAAATCTACTCGAGCTACATGCTCTAGGGATATAAACCTCAACACAACAATGAATAGAACATGCTGGAGGGATAGATTTCCTTTGCAGAGACTTCCCTTACTATGGAACAGGGTCCTGATCTACATAAGACAGAGCCCCTCACTATCACTCTTCAAGAGGAACCTTGATGAGTGGATGGGTAACAGAAAGTCCACACTGGGGATCACACCAACAGCACTACTAGATAGGGGCCAAGGGTACTAGCTGCTAGTACAAGGGTCTAGGGAACTACTAAAGGGGCGGTGAATACCGCACAATGTGGCTGGGCTGATATATGCCTTCGGGCAGATAGCCCAGTACCAACCTATGATAGCCCTTGCTGGGCAATATTGTTTGACATTTACTCTGCAGTTTATCTGCTTTAATTTGCAGTGCACAGTGTTTTCTCTAGAGAAGCTGATCAGGGTTGCCTGTTCAACCTGAGGTAGCTAGTCAGATGCAGGATCCAAAAACATTGGGGATGTGGCTGAAGTATGCAGTACACCTAGGGTTTGAGGTAGAAGTCAGAGAACTGTTGGTACTGGCATGTCTGTTTCACCTAAGGTAGTGGCCACCTTCAGGATACTGTGAGAACATTGCATCAGGAAAGCCATTCCATTTGTTTTTTTAATGGTTCCATGATAACTGCAAAAAGGGATGACTTTGGCAACATGGCAAATACATGGCACAGTCCCACAGGTTGCTACCTGCTTTCCTACAAACATTTTGGTCTGTGGAAGAACTGACAACCAAATCCCTTCTCTGGACACAGAACAGTATTGAAACCTGGTATTGCTGTCATGGGACATACATTGCACAGGACAAAGCTCATCGGCTTGTATGAACTACTTAAGGTACGATGTCTGAGGAAAATCATGCAGCTGTCCTCAGAATCAGTGTTCTGCAATCTCCCCCTCCCCCAAACGACATAGATGGTTAGTAAAACATGATTCCATGTACAAGGTCATGGCTGAGAAGGAACAATATGGTTTCTGGTAACATGTGAGAGCTATAATGTTCCAGCAATGTTACATTCAAATGTTTCTTGTTTTGCAGATGTGGGCTGCATTGTGTATCTGTATTTCCATAATGACGTCTGCTGGACCATAGCTGTATCCTGTTGTGTGCTTTAATTGCCTATACATGCCACCTTTTGTTTGCACACTACAGTGACCCCTGTACTCCACTGACTGTGACCCCTGAATGTGACTTCCATGCTTGCTGCATTGTCTGTGGACAATGTACAGATGCTGTTATGGCTGTGGAGTTTGCACTGTGCACAGGTGTTACCTTTTTTGTCACACATGGACCTTTTGTAAGTATTTTTCATACTAATTTATAGCTTTACTGCTATGATTATAATGTCCCAGAATTCCTCTAGTTCACATACTATTGCAATATCAGTGCAATACTATCTCATGGACACTACTTTGGTCAGGATTTCATTTTTTTATCTTTTCAGCAATTGTTTGCTTATGTGCTGTTAGATCTTTCAAGCTGGAAGTTTCTGACTGATGATATCTCCATTCGAAGGCGTGATTTCACTGATGTCTGCGTGAAACTTAGTATCCTGTATGTGTCTCTTCCCAGACACAGTTAGGATCAGTATTCCTTTAAGATAACATTATAATAGTACCTTCTTCCATTTTTTCCTTAGATCCACATGTTCCATTGGAACTAAAAAGGAGAGGCACTCTTAGACATTTAGAATAATTTATTGTCTGCTATATTGTTTGAGAAGTAAGATATTGTAACGTGCAAGTCAGGTTTATCTTATTTTTAATGTAAGTAAGTGGTCTGTCTTACAGGAAATTTGTGGTCCCATAGCCTCTGCTGCTTATGTATTTGCTGTCATATTATAAAAGAAGTCTTAAACAATTCGCTTTTTGAAATGAATATTGCAACTACATTTTATCTCTGGACAATAATAAAAAATAGAACATATATTAATTTCTATATCCATAAACTCAAAAGATTCCAGTTGCTGGGAGAATCAGTAAGACCACAATGAACCACAGTAATGAAGATAAGCACTTTCATTCCTTTAATCAGTGTAACGGAACTTCATCAGATAAAATCCCAATTTGAACTTCCATCTTAAATTTTAGGAGAGAACAAATCAAAACTCATTACTAATTAAATATTTCATTAAAAAGTCATTCTTACATTTGTTAAACAACTAAATAGAACATGCATACAACTGCTGAAAAATAGTAAGAATGTACAAAGCATCAAAGAAGAATTATTAAAGTATAAAAATGTATTTAAGTTTAATAAAACATATATTCTAAAAACATCTTAAAAATCTGGAACTGGTGAGTCAGTGATCTAACTGTATAAATTTTTAACATAGGTTGATGTCGTCCTAGTGTAAACCTATTCTACATTCTATCTGCTTTAAGAGCCAACAAACTACTAATAGATACTCTATCATTTATTCCTTGTGTTTGTGCAGCGTTCAGTAGAATCTGTCAATTGTGTTTCTTTATACACTCAAGGAATGAAGACCAGTTCCTTCCCTTTCATTTCTTATAACCTTTTCCAAAATACAAAACCCAAACTTTTTAAAGCTAGTGCAACTGGTAGCATGTCTGTAAAGGGTACTGGAACTGTATTTTCTCTTGATGGCATAGACATATTGTATATCTTTTTTTATTGAATTCTCCATGTTTCTTATATATAAAGTAGTACATGACGCAAAATGCTACATATACTACTCCTTTTGTAATACAGTTGAAGTTACTATCCACCGCAAGTATGTCTTCAAGATCCAAAAGAAATACACAAAAATAATTAACATGTACGAAATTTTACTTACAATACCACAAAATAGTTTTGTGTTTGTAATAGGTTCATAGGTGTGTACTAGGCTAATGAACACTGGTGCCTTTTTAAGCCTAGCCATGCTTCTCAAATCTCAGACAAGTTTTGGTACCCTTGATAAGTCTAAGCAGGGGCTTAGGAGATGAAACATGAAACAAGATGTGGACTGGGAGATGAGCTATTACAGGCTGCCTGTATCCATTAGCGGCATAGGTGCCAAACCAGTGGTGAATTTCCATTTCCACATCCAGTTGTCCAAGTTACACTTGCAGTGGGTTAGGGAGGAACTTTGCATCAACACTGATGGGGACCTTGTTACAGAGATGGGGTAGTCTGTGGGATACATACTTGTCTCTCCAGCAAGTCCTATTTATATCACAGGCAAGGTTTAAGTTTTTAGAATAGGTAATTCTGGTGCTGTTTGTTTTGTGGATATGCAGGAGGCCCATCAGAGTGGGTTCTGACGATGCCCTGTATGCCATGCATAGATCTCCCCTCAAAGACTGTAGGAGCTAGAATACAGGTATAGGGCCTTGAGGCGGTCTGCATAAGATGTTTTACTTATGCCCTTTATTCTTTTAGTGAGGAACCTCTGTGGACATTCCATTTGTTGGATATGCCTGGTTAGGTACACACAAAAGTGGGAATTGTACTCAATGACAGGTCTGATGAGTACCAAATAGCGTGGAACATTGACCTCCTTGGACTTAGATACCATATCTATGATTATAAATTGCACTACATAGAATGATTTTCTCACTGCCATAGACTCATGATGGACAAAAGGCTTGATTACTATCTATATGTGTCCCCAAGTCCCTGACCACTGGGTCAAGTCTTATGGATGAGTTTTCAATATGGTAGATACCAGAGGTGGCTGGCTTACTGAAGGATTCTATTACGCATTTCTTGGCATTTAGTTTTAGTCCATGTTTTGTTACCAGTTACTTGAATGTATCAGCCCTTCTTGGAGAACATTAGTGTTGGTAAGTGATTATATATCTGATCTGAATTTACAATCATCTCCAAATTTGTTCAGCCAGAGGCCTTTGACATTACTGATTTTTTTGTGGATCTTAATGTTTAAATTGCTGTTAAGTACCATTGTTTCTGGAATTGTAATAATAGTGTGATTATTATAATAATAGTGTGATTATTATTAGTATTTTATAGGTCATGTTTGCACTTTATGCCTTGCTGTCCATCAATCTCCATTGACATCTGCATTCACATATATATTTTAAATAGCACCAGTGCCCCTTGAATGTCTTGTCATGGAGTGCTGGTGCCTGTAGCACCTTTTACACATGATATCTCTGTCATTATTCAGTGCTCAGGGAAAGTTAAAAGCAGGAGCAAGGGACTTCATCAGTGCAGCTATGAAAGGCAAATGCTTTTCCCTTAGCTTACATCTGCGGAGCAGGCTGACATCTGGGAGCTCATGCATTGCTGCCCATAGAACATGTACATTCCTGTATACCTTTCAAATACAGCTTCTGCGTGATGCATAATTTGATGGATGCAGATGTCACAGACCACCTGCTGCTGCTGTTTGCCACTAAAAGCCAGTCATGCTGCAGGTTGGACTGCCTTCCTACCCCAGGAAGAGTGAGCTGACAGTGGCCATTTACTCCCATTATTCCCTGGTTGGCTTTTTCACCACTTAAGCTACTATTCAAACCCAGATCAGTCAGGGGTTTATTCATCTGCACCACAGAGATGGCTATTTTTTGTAATCATAATTAATTTCATGTTTGTCAAGTTTTGTGATGATGCATTTATTGACTGTAATCAAAGGTGAGGTCGGTGCTACTGTACCATTTGTGAATTTTTGTAGCTCATCTTGTTGAAATTCAACACTTTTAATGAAAAAATCTTACTCAGTTTGCAGACATCAACATATTTGGTTAACTCATTACATCTAAATGACACCTCCAGGTGCATCTGCAATTAATTCCTACTGATGCCTCTAGGTGTCATATATTGCTTGTTCATATTTTCATCAATAATTCCAAAACCATGCTATGTACAAAGTTTTAAAGGATTTCATCTTAAAGCTTATACAATAGCAAACTCAACTGCATTAATATTTGACCCCTGTCTAGTCCAGGTAAAGGCATTTAACTGTTGTTTTTATGATATTAATTTATATAGGTATAATTTTCACATTTTTCTAAATATCAAAACCAATTAACACAGACAGAATTCCTTAGCCTTGTATGAAAGCTCTCAGATGAATAAACTGCTGCTGACAGTATGAGTGTAACTTGAGTGGTTGCTGAGATATTGTAATTTACAAAATATTACAAATGTAATAATGTGTTTTTCTGTGACTCATAAAATTTGGTTTAATCTAGAATCTAAAAAATACTACCACTATAAAAATAGTTTGTGCTGAAGCGTTTCCCATTTATACTTCTTTCATAATCCCCAGGGTTATGAACATTTCAAATGGGAGGACATCATTTGTCTCTGTCAAAAGGTTTAAGTTCCGCCCATTGGAAGTTACAGTGCAAACTTTCTGAGCTTCATTGGAATGAATGAGTTAATTAAACTGATTTCTTTCCTTTATATCTAAGAAGAATAGTCCAGAGAGAAGTAACCCAAAAAGAGAGCCCAATGAGACATCATTGGTAACCATCATTTGGATAGACATAGATAATCTCCACATGACTTATATCCAATCACTTAATATTTGCTTTGCTTGTTGAATTAGGCATATATTGACATTTTATTTATTTATTTTACTTTTGTTTACCAGATTTATCTCACTAGGTTCAGTCAAAAATTCCCTTTTCAGTGAGGTCTTGGCGAGAAAAGTTCCAACATATTGCAAACATTTTAAACATACCTTCAGTAATATACATGAACGAATACTAAATAATATACATTAACAATTACACATGCATTTACTGATTAGATTACATTTATAAGCAAGCAGAGTCCGCTATTACTGTATAAAAGATACATATGCTTTAGCAGATGTTGAACACTGAGTATTTGAAGAGGTCTATTTGTTTGTCAGGTGATCTATGATGTGATTAGTGCCTTGAAATTCAGAGAAAACGAGGAGATGGAAGAGCTAGGCATGGCAGAAAATGTTGATATTTTAGTTAATAGGTGGGGTGTAAAGCAGATTAATAGACAATTATATGTATCTTGCTATCATAAGGTTTATATTAAAAGTAAAGAGGTGAGGATGAGCAGTGTCACTAAATAATGAATATGGCTGGGAGATGCTCTTGAAACTATTTAGGCACAGGTGAAGACTGGTTGTGGGGCATAGGATTCTGAATGAAGAGAATTGGCCTGATGAAATGGCAAGTTGAAGATAAGATAATAGTGGCATTTATCCTGCAGATAGACAGGAACAGATCCATAGATTTGATAGGTGAAGTTTTAGTTGTATTTTAAATAAGTTTGCATTCAGAAAGGATTTCAGTTGTAGTGGGATATTGTTCCAAAGTTTTAGCTACACTATTTGAATATAGTGAGTCACCTGCACTATTAGATGTTTTGCTTATAGTGATTATTGATTTTTTTCTCTATTGCATAAAATTCTATTGGACGAGTAAGGTTGCATTAAGTTGTTAAGGGCTGGGCAATTTTCTGGCTTATAGAGAAGCTTGTGTATTGTAGTTAGCTGAGAAAGAGATAGGTGATGCAGTAGCTCTAACCAGTTTAATTCTTTGAGTGCTAGGCGGCAGTGTGATCTATTATAGTTTACTGCGAATTTGGCTATTATATTATAAAATTGCTCAAGTATGGACAATTGTGAGACTTGAAGTTCAGTGAAGATTGGAGCAACATAGAGAGATGGCAGTAAGAAAGTAAAGGGTATATGTCTTCTGGCTATGTCAGTGAGGTAGGTTTTTACTCTGTATAATGTACCTAGTTTTTTGATGTTTTTTTTAACATGTGATACATGGTGATTAAATTTCAACTGGTTATCTATGATGACAATCAGTAAGTTTGTGTGATTGACTTGTTCTGTTATGGTGTTGCTGGATAAGATGGTAGTGAATAATGTTGTTTTGGGAGAGAGATGTTTTGGGTGAAAAACAAAAATGTATTTTTTAACAGTTTAGAAGTTGTGAATTAATTTAAGCATGTTTCAATTGATAAGAAAGACTGTTGTGTAAGGTCTTATAGTTTAGAAAGAGACAGAGAGAGAGAAAGAAATTTGTCACAACAGATTAAGGCTGAGTCATCAGCGTATTGAATTAGGGTAGCATTTTTCAGCAGTGTTGAGGAATATGTTGAAAAGTATGGGGCCATTTTTTAAAATTCATGTATTTAAATTTTTAACATTTTATAACATCAGACTGAAACATAGTAATAATAGACTCAACTAACAGACATCAAATGTCAGAGAACAACCAAACAGCAATAGTGCAAAATGCACATGTAGATCACACACCTTATAAGTTAATAAGACATAACTTCAAAGAGGAAAAATAATTTGAATAAAATGTCTGCCTTGATAAAAATCTCATTCATATTTAAGTTTGAATGTTTAGGCATCCATTAGATTGTTTACAGTATACAATTTAAATTTTATACCAGTAATTCTTATAAGATTTGTTTGTTGATTAATTATTAATATATGAGCATTGATATGCTTGTCAATTGTTTAAAATCATCCCATGATAGTTTTAATCTCTCAAGCCAATTCTGAGTAATATATAAATTAATCACTAAGAAAAGAGTTATTAAGATATGAATATTGTGTTTGGTTAGTTCAAAGGGTAGGATATATAGACGTGCAAATTCCCAAGATAATTAGATTTCTCGTAACCTATTTTTTCTTGCCTGACTTTTAATGAGCACCATAGCTTATAAGAATATCTACAATTCCAAAGAATGTGTAAAAGGTCAGTATTTTGATAGTTACAGAAAAAAACAGGCGAGAATGTAGGGTAATATTTACTAATCATTACTGAAGTCAAGTAAGCATTATTAACAGGGATATCAATTTTGTAGTTAATTGAATTGATTTGTTTATTTTATTTTGTGTGATTGATGAGTTTAGCTTAGTTCAAAATTTGGAATAAACAGTAGAATGTTGATATTTAAAAGATGGACTGGACATCAATTTCATTGATGACAAAGATGTCCATAATTGTTTACAAAAAACAAATAACTTTTATTTATATTTGAATCAACCATTTTAGATAAAATGACTTCTATTATTTGCCATACTATAGCAGTATAACCTCCTGGAGGTTAAGGATATTTCACAGATCATTTAATGAAAGGTTTTGATAAGTGTAAAAGTCAATGTTATTTTTTTCCTATGAGTAGTGGATATTTGGATAAATCTAATATTGAATTATTATGTTTAAAAGCAGGGTTAAATAAATTGGTTGGAATAATATAAAATAGTTTTTCAAGTTTAACATATTGATTAATTGTTGAAAGTTTTTTATTAGATATGTTAAGTATTTATGTATTTTTAAAATGTTAATACTGTCTTTATTTAAAAAGGGTAAAGCTTTTGGATTGCATTGATATTTTTGTATACAATTATAGCATAATTTAACCCAACTCGGACTCCAGTTGGATTGGGATAAGGAAAATTCAACTATTTTCAAAAGTCTGCTAGAACTGATTATATTGTAATATAAATTAAAGTCAGGTAGTCCCACACCACCCTGATTTTTTGGCTGAATCCGTTTATGATAACTGATTCTGATAGATTTTTGGGAAACATGCAATTTACTTAAATTTGTTATAACAGTTTTAAAACATATGTATTGCTGGGAAAGATGAGTTAAGTTGAAATACAAGTCTGGCTAATATATTCATCTTTATGATGGAAGCTTTAGAAAGCAGTAAGAAATTCAATCTGTTCAACTTGAGAATATCAATGCTAACATTCATCCAGGTTTTAGAAAGCTTTTCTTGATAGAAATTTATAGGATTGTAATGAAAGGTAATACTAAACATTTTAATGAATTCTTTAATTTAATTTCTGGTGTTGAAAAATAATTTATTAAATTATAGTTTGGATTTATTGGAAAAATAGGAGATTTGCTTAGATTTATCTTGGTACTAGAACATTTTGAGAAAGTTTTAATGATTTGTAAAATTTTTGGCAGATTTGTACTAGGGAAAGTAAAGTAAGGATTTAAACAACAGCAAAAGCTGTTAGAGGTACTAGTGTATTATAAATCTTGGTATGTAATGAAATGTATTTTGTAATTTAGAAAGAAATAAGGGCATCCTTGTCTTGCACCATTAGCAATAGGGAAGAGATAGCTTTATTAATTTAAAGGGATGTGTACACATTCAAATAGAGAGTTATTACTGAATTAAGAAAGGCCTGAGGAAAGCCAAAATATGACATATTTGAAAATAGAAAATTTAAATTTAGAAAAGTATGGGGACATCAATAGTTACTGGCAAGAAGGTGGAAAAATAATTTTTCCACTTCACTACTTGTACTCTGTTTGAGAGGTAGCTATGGCACCACTGCAGTGAAGAGTTGGTGAGCCCTAAAGATGAGAGGTTATGTAAGAGCTTCTGGTAGGAGTTTTTTTTGATAAGTCTAGGAAGATGGGGGATATAAGGCGTCTAGCATTTCTGTGAATGTTGACAGCATTAAAATTTAGCAAAGCAGCAGTAGTGCTGTGATGAGGACGAAGACCATGTTGGGCTGAAGACGAAGCTGGTTATCTACTAGATAGTTGTTAAGTTGCTTATGGATAAATTATTCTAGTATTTTGCTAGGGGAGATAAAAGGACAATTGTCCTATAGTTTGAAAGATACGTATTAATTCCACCGAAATGAATTGCCTTTAATTTACCAATTATTTCCTTAAGTGGAATGATGTAAGATTTCTTCTAAAACCCATTGATTTTCCAGGGTTCAAATTAACAGTCTAGCATGTTGTGTTAAGTTAAATGAACACTGGTAAATATGACAAGACATGAAAAAGTGGAAATGATTTACACATTAATTTAGAGAACAAAAGACTAAAAGAATAATAGTCACAGTAATAAATCATACCAAGATCTCTGAAGCTATCTTTTAAAAAGGTTTACATACAAGGCCTGTGACTTATCAATTTTAACCCTCAAAATATTCTCCCAAAACCCAGTCATATATTCATTCTCTGATTATTCTATTAATCCATTATAGGTTCTTAGAGAGAGACAGACCTGCCTAACACTTACTGAGTACAAGACAGAGAAACAAATCTTGAATAAGATGTCAGTGGCAGAATGCATACACACACACACATACACTCATGGGCAATTTAGAAGATCACCAATTCACTTTCAACATATTTTGGAGTAGAAAAAAAAAACTGGAGCATCCCATGAAAGCTCACAAGGGACAGGGGCCAACAGACTATAAAGTAGATACTGCAGCAAAGAACTGAAATGGACTGCAGCCAAGAACAGAACTGGATTATTGACTCCTCTAAGGCAGAGTAAACTCACTTCAATGGCTCTACTGGGCAGAGGCACAAGGAACTAATCTAAGGGGGTGGCGAAAGACAACACAATTCCGGCTAGGCTTATAAACGCCTTTGGGCAGATAGTTTTATACTTATGAACCTATAAAACGGTCATAGAAAAATTCTAGCCAGTGATATTTCTAATATTTAGGAGACAATGTGGTATCTTCCATGAAATAAAAATACATTCCTTTCAGGTTAGATATCCCTCCAATGAATTTTGCAATCCTTTTTGACATGCTAAGTCTGATTTTGTTATGATTTATTTTTTCTTTTACTAGTTTATCAAACAATGCAACAATTTGTAGATATGCTTAGTCCTAAACAAGAAATATTTATTCCTGGAAATGAGGCAATTAGATATCCATAGTATTGTTAACTTAGATTACATGCATAACTAATTAAAAATAAATAATTTTCTTGTAATATTTGTAAATATTTATCAGTGTAATTAGGCAGAGAAAACAATTATTATAATCAAGTGTATATATATATGGTTCCCCTTCATATAATTGAATTTCTCCAAACTCGAAATTCATAAGCCCGAAGCCAGAATCTCGAGTTTAAGGAAACTCAAATATATGAACGGGACATTAAAAAAAAAGTACACCTTTGCCCCCCTGCACCCCCCACAACCCCCTACTTAAATATTCCTACTCTGAGATCGCAGTATGGTGAAGGAAAGGGAAATCTCCCATTCCACACGATATATGTGTAAGCGCAAAATGGAAGACTTTCTGGTCCTCTGCTATACTGCAGTCACGTAGCATGTGGATTTAACTTGCAAGGGTGCAGGGGGACCTGGCCCCCTGCAGAAAGGTAAGTGAACCCTTTTTTCTCTAACCCTAAACTTCCCAGTCACAATTTCGAGTGAATGGAAGTTCGGGATTTTCGTCTCGAGCTTATGCATTTCGAGCTTCCATTCATTCGATATTGTGAAGGGGAACCATATATATATATATATATATATATATATATATATATATATATATGTGTGTGTATGTGTTCTGGTTCAATTCTCAGCTGATATATTTTTCTACATTAAATTTTATGTTCTCCCTCCTACTTGTATCCATGCGAGATTTCTACAGGCACTTATGTTTCCTTCCACTCCACCCATAAGAAATATGGTAGTTCAACTGACATTCTCTAAATTACAAATAGGTAAATATGTAGTGTGAGAATGAGTGACATTGTGCCTTCTGACATAACACTGATACTCTCTCCAAAATGGGTTTCAATATCTTGCACCCACTGACTGTTGGGATAGACTGCAGTGCACCTGCAAGCCTATAAGCAACCAGCATCATACTGTGAACAGACAGATATAAGCAAAAGTAATAAAAAAAAAAAACATAATTTTTTTTCTCCTAATGTTCCCATGGGAAATAGTAGCTTGAAATCCACACTGCATTAAAGACTCAGAAAGATTTTCCCGGATTCCTAGAAAACTACTTGTAGACTAATGTATAATAATCTAACCCATTGTGATTTAAGGCAACATAAAGACATCCTTCAATACATCCCTTATAATCTCAGCTCCATAGGGTGATGATATCCGCCATGTTAATAATTATAAACACTTAGGCATAATCTTTGATCATACCCTATTGTCTCATTTCTATGAAGAGGCCTGTGTTAAAAAGCACTCTTCTAACTCAGGGTATCTTTATGAAATTACTGTTTAATCCCTGATACATAAACATAAAGCGCATTACCGGAAAATGAATGGATAAATCTAATGTCAGATGCCGATGATTCATGTAAATAGTGATGACATGAGTATCATTTATCAATGGAAATTCATGACAAAAGTAATGAAACGTGAAGTACTACTGATGCCAATTAAAATAAAAAATGTAAAAGAATGATTTTTTTTAGCATTTATAGACAAAGGCATATATAGACCAACAGAACATTATTCGAGTGAGTGTAGTTTGATGTGCAGCATTTGTATATATATATATATATATATATATATATATATATATATATATATATACTTTGCTGTCAAGATACATGCTAGTTTACTATGCCATTTATGAGTTTTAGTTATGAATCAAAAAACATGGCAGAATTCATGTAGAGGACTAGTAGAGAAATGATGTTAGCAGTGGAATAAGATGGCAGTGTTATGGTAAATGTTTACAGTAAAATCATGCATTTGTGGATGAATGCAGTACATGATATTGAAAGATAATTTTAACTGGGTAATGTTTGACTGGAATTATGTGTGTATAAATATGGGTGTTGTGTCACCAAAATGTTTTTCTAGTCAGATCTTTGATTTATTTGTAAAGAAAAGGGCATGTTTTCATTGGTGTGTATTTGGCTGATAAGAGAGGCTCAAGGCTCTTTAGTGTGTTACTTTTGCATGTTGTTTTATGTACATGAAACATGCAGGAGCAGGGATCTAGACAGAGGAAGTAGAATTTTTAGCCACGAGGAGAACTGCATCCTCATGGCTGCCCTTCGGACATATGGCAAATGCCTTTTTGGAAAAGGGGAGCTAGCAAAGGTCTGGAACCAAGTGGTTATGGCTATAAATATTGTAGGTGTAAGGAATTACACATTAACAGTGTGCAGAAAGAGGGTAATATATAATAGGAAATACCAGAGCCAAGGCAAGGCAAAAAGCAATTGCCTGTAGCACTAATGGGGACGTCAAACATTTATTCCTGTAACACCTTAAGAGGAGTACCTCCTCTCCATTCATAGAGATGACTGTGACACAGATGGCAATAGCACAGGCATAATCACAGGTGGTGTGTACACTGCCAAATACCCATGTCAGCAGCATCCACAGACAAATACTCAGTGAGGTTAGTTTGATCTCATAACACATTTACATAAAGAGAATGACTGCTCAGGTTGAATGTCTGTATGCAACAGATGACATTTACTATTAAAAGGTAAACTGTCCCCTTCTGCATATCATGGCATTGAACTGAATGTACATTAGAAGTGTCCTGAACATCTCTTTACAAAGCATACAGTAGCATACTCCACTGTCTGAGTAATAATGTAAACATTTCATTCTTCACAGGGTGAACAACAGAAATGAGCAGTTTCTCTTTTCCAGAAAATGCAGAAGACACTAGCAGTAGAATAACTGATAATTATGATGACATAGTTACATTTATGACACAGCCTGAAGAAAGTGGCACACAGTCACCAAGTTTAATAGCAGGATCACACACACACTTCATCAGGTACATTACTCTGAAGGAAGTCACACTGAATCATAAAGTCAGGTAGATATGGACTTTACACTAAAGCCTGCACAGAGAGAGAGAGAGAGAGAGAGAGCCAGTGCATCTCAAAACCAGTGTCCCCACAACAACAGGAACACCTTCTACATGATGGCAGAAACCCAGACGTAACATTGTCTATTGTGACACCTGTTCCAAAGGGTGCCATGTGCAGGCACATATCACAGCTACCTCGAGAAAAATGTAAAGTATTGGTTGCCCAGCAGCAGCTATGCCATGACATTGTTTAGGCTCAGTCCACTGCCACAGAAAGTCAAAAATGGCCAGAGTAGTGCAGGATGTAAGAAATAATTTACAGCACTATATACAAATATTAGAGAGTAGGGATAATGCCATGGTCACATTCATGTGCAGTATGGTGGCACATGCAGATGTCATCTCCACCTCCATGTTTACATTGTCAGGAACTACCAGACTCAAATTAGAGTCAGTGATGGACAGGGAAGGGGCAATGTATGGACATGTGGAGGAACAACATATTACACTATGCCTATGAATGTTTTGGACAATGTAATGCAAACACTAATGTTAACCAAACAGAAACAAATTCATGTAGGCCGCATGAGTATTGAAGTATACATAGCAGAACCTGTCATTCAAGGTCTTGGCCCCACAGCACTGTGAGATTATCTGTAGGATCACCTGCATCAAGTAGGTTATGCCATCACAGCAAGTCACTATCCAGCTCACATGACAGCTCCTTTTCCAGATCACATGCACCTTCACCTGTCTTTAGGAGGCATCATGTATGACACATTTGACCGTGACCTACATTAAGACTTGCTAGATATTTCCAGTACTTCTGATATGGAATGTATCAGCTGACTTTCATGCCTTTCAATACACTGATGACAATGTTTAGCTCATAATGCAGTGTGCTAAAAAATTAAGGAAAAAAATGAATGCAGAATACGTGTGTACAATGTAACCCAGTAGTAGGAGGCTTTACATGTCCATGTATTTCATTACAATAATTTTACTGCTTACAAATAAAGAACATTCCTGAAAGAAAGGTGAAGATATTACATGCAAATTGCAACATATAATATCAAAAGGGCCCTCCATTATCAAGATTTTCAGTTCAGCAGTGGCAGAGCTGACAATTACGCAGACATAAAACAAATATTACACACTATAACACACCTAGAAAAGTTATTACATAAGTATTCTGCCACTTACATGGTACTGTTACCACTTCACCCTTCACACTGCACAACTGATTACTGAGATTTCTGATGACACAATCTGATATGTAGTAATATGAGAGAAAGGTAACTCATCTGCAATATGACGTACTTAAAACTGAGGAAATATTGCATAATAAAGATAAACATCTGATACATCTTCCATTCCAATGTAATGTATGAACTCATATTAAATACAAATCACTTATATTGTACCTTATATGTAAATATTATTCATATGATGCTTTATGACATCATTGAAGTGCTGTCAGTGAGGAGTCAGGCATAACATTTATAAACAGTAATATGAGAACTATTTTAAAATATTTTGATATAGTTCTGCAGGATACTGATGACTTCTTAAGAAAGATAAATCAAACCATGAATAACATTACAGATTATGACCACCCTGGATGTGAATAGTTTATTCACTTCCATTCCCAATGAAGCAGGCGCAGAAGCTGTAAGAAAGATCTTAAGCCACAAAAAACTGTTAATGAAATCAGTAGGATTTGTGCTTTATTAGATTTAATACTGTAAAATAATTATTTTGTGTATGGTACATCAATCTATTGGCAAAAATGGGGGGTAGCCATGGGCACCCCTTGTGCGAACAGCTACTCAAATCTTGTGCTTGTAGACTGGGAATTGGAGCATGTATTGAACTCAAATAATCCATGGTATGAATGCATCAAATTTTATGGTTGATTTGTCGATGATCTTTTTATTTTATGGGAAGGAACCGTACCACAATTTGAATCATTCCATCAATATTTAAATAGGACTACTACTTTTTTAAGCTTTACAGCAGAACACTCTCATAATCAATTTGCATTTTTGGATGTGAATGTTATTCTTAACGAAAACATGTTGAAAACTGAATTACACCGAAAAAATACATGGAAAAATCATTACTTGTTGAAAAGCAGCATGCATCCTAAACATGTCACTAAAAATATTATGCGAAATGAAACACAAAGAATACATGATGTAGCAAAGATGAGACAAGAGAAAAGGAAATTTTGTTTCTACAACAAAACCTAATAAAGAGAGGCTATAATGAAAAAGATGTGAATGTTCAAGAAGTTATCCCAAAGAAAAACAAGACAGAAGACAGAACCACCAGAGTGATGTTAACTTACAGCACAGACAACACACAAGTTAAATCCATAATAAGGCTGTTTTGGCCAATCCTCACCCAGGATGCCAAGCTAAAAGACATTGTAGGTGAAACACCATACTTTGGCTATAAGAATAAGAAAAATTTAAAGAGGTTACTTTGCACATAGGATGGGTTTAACAAACATAAAATCGTTGGACATAAAGGCACGTTCAAGTGTGGCCACTGCACAGCATGCCCACTGATTGACTGTAATAACTAATCTGAACATCCAAGAACAAAGAAGAAATACACCTTTAATGTCAAAGCCACTTGTATAACCCCCAATGTGGGGTACATGGCTACCTGTAAACTATGCCCTGCATTCTATGTAGGAAAAACTAATCAGATGTTTAAAAATCGCATTTTGAGACATCAAAGAGACATTACCAATAAAGATCCACATAATGCGTTAGCAACGCATGCTGAAAGAAGTGTCGGTCATTCTTTCACTTATAAGGTGAAAGAGAATGTATACAGTGGAATAAGGAAAGGCAACATTGAAAATATTACTGAATGCAGGGAGAGTAAGTGGATTGTGAACCTCCGTGCTGATATTGAGCCAGGCTTGAATAACATCATTCCACTGAAACCTATACTAAAAGTTAGAAGACCAACTATCAGCTAACATGGAGGTGTGCCTGGCTTAATAATTCATGACTGGTCACACCCCTCAAAAGCAAACGTTATAGGAAATGGAACACCCCAGCTGAGAGGAAAGAGGATTGATGCATTTAAACAGCTGATTGACAGTGTGATGATTGAATGATTGTCTCAACAGTAAAGGAAGCAAGCACTATAAAAAGGAACTTCCAGTCCCAATCTCTACGATCTGAAGAAGATAACGAAAACATTTATCGTTTGGAATACATAGGCACTGTTTTATTCTACATCAAGATTTTAACTTGACATGAAGATTTTAACTTTTCCTACAATAAAAGGATTTTAACTGCCATTAAAGCTAGAAGCTTTTATTTGATCTGTTAGACTGGTTAAGTTGTTATCACAGCTCATCACAGTCACATAGCAGCTACTACATCTTCAGTGTGGATACTTTGTATATCAGACCAAAAAGATTGGATACTTTGGAGCCATCATTTCGCTATGGTATAACTGCATTCACAGTGTGAATATCTTGTAAGTGCATTTAATTTAAGTACTGGAAATGTATGCAAGTTTTTTGCTATATATATGTTGCACTTTTAAGTTTTATATCATTTAACCACACTACCTATTCTCCAAGAGAACTTTACTTCATTGGCCATTGTTGTACAGCGTTTCATTTTGAATACTGTTTTTACTTGTTACTGATAGCTGTACTTTAGCATTAGGAGGTACCCTTTCTTTATTGTAATATGAATACCTGTTTTGAAAAAAAAATTAAGATGAGGGAATGTCTGATGAACAGTGACAGTAGATCACGCACCACACTGCATAGCCCACTCATAACATTGCATGCATCAATTATACTTTGTGTTTTTTTTTTTAAAAGAGAACAATTCCCTTAATGTTGTTGTTCATAAATCTGGACTACACACCACCTTTTTACCTGCATAGCCATATGCCACGAATTATCCTGCCACATGAGGTGCCCTACTACTGCTTTCAGCTAGTCATCATTAATCGTACTAGAACTGGAACTAAGAGCTGCAGTGACAGCATGGGTCACTTCACCAGCAAATTGGCACATGATCATGTTTGTGCAGAATGCAGCATGTTGTAAAAGTTCTGCATGCAGTTGTTGGGTTATACTGAAGGGTACCCTCAGACTCAACCAGGAATTTGAAACTGGTTTTCAGAATGCCAAATTTCCTTTCAATGACAATATGAGTTTGGGACAGGCTTGTATTAAAATTATCTTTGCAGCTCCACATGGATTTCTCACTGGTGTCATGAGGCATGGCTCCAGTGGACAGCCTGCTTCATGTGAAAAAAAGAAAGAAAAAAGAGAAAAGCGGGGGGGGGCAAATCAAAAGTAAAGTGGTTTAATATTAAGTAATGCATTTTTCCATGCATAATTGATTAAATGATAAAAAAATGTATATTTTTTTCCACTTAACAGCAAGATGACCACTGGGTATCTTATGACGCAGGAAGAGATAATAGAGTGAGGTTATGTCCCATATATGGGAATCATGAGCCCTGCCAGGATGATAAGTGTTACGTTAGTGATGCACCCCCATACATCACACGCTACTTGGCAATTGATGGAATGGATGCCCTTCCTGTTGTGGTGTTGTTCCCCCCAGTGGACTAATGGGGCCCTAATTACAACACAGGAGCAATCTATCATAACATAGGTTCATAGGTTCATACTAGGCTATCTGCCCTAGGGCATTTATAAGCCTAGCCAGAATGTGTTTGGCTTTCGCCACCCATTTTAAATTAATTTTGCTATGCCCTTTTTTGAGGTTAGTATACTGTGCCTCTGTCTAACAATGACACAGAAGTCATACCCGGGGTAAACCTACGATCTCCCATCCACTCATCAAAATTCCTCTTGAAGAGAGTCAATGAGGGACTCTGCCTAACCTGGACTGGGATTTTATTCCAGAGTGAAGGGAGCCTCTGGGTTATGAATCTGTCCCTCCAGCATGTCCTATTTATTTCAGTGCTGAGGTTCAAGTCTCTCAAGCATGTAGCTCGATGGGATTTAGATTTTCTGAGGTGCAGCATGTCCATTAATTCCAGTTTGGACATAGCTTTATATGTCAGGCACAGATTGCCTCTGAACAGGTGGTATGCCACTGAGTAGAGCTGGAGTTTCTTTAACTGGGCAGCATATGGCATCTGTTTGAGCCCTTTGATCCTCTTGGTGAGGTACTTTTGGGGTCTTTCCAGTTGCTGCAGGTGTCTGGTAAGGTACATCCCAAAAGGGGCATTGTACTCAATTATGGGCCTGATGAGGGATGAGTAAAGAGGCACGATGACCTCCCCTGATCTAGATGTGAATCCCTTCATGATTAGGTGGGCTATATAAAATGTTTTTCTAACCACTTTGGCCATGTGGTTGTCAAATGAGAGATTGCTATCAACTTGGGTCCCCGGTCCCTAATTACTTCTTCTATACTTAATGGATTACCACATATGTGGTAATTTGTGGGCACTTTGTTTTGCCAAAGGGGATGACTATACACTTTTTGGCGTTTAGCTTGAGGCCATGGCTCTGGCACCAGTTGTCTGTTTCTATGAGGCCCTTTTGGAGGATGCTTGTGTCGGCTGGTGAGTCAATTATGGCACCCAGTTTGCAGTCATCTGTGAACTTGGTCAGCCACAGTCCTTCCGTGTTGGCCTGTACCTCCAAGAAATATATACCGAACAAGAGAGGTCCCAGGACTGAGCCTTGTGGGACACCACTTGTAACTGGTTTGGAGTCTGACATGGCTCCAGCAATTCTAACCATGTGGGTTCTGTCCTTGAGCCAGTTTGCAACCCATCTAGTGACATAGGGTTTATATTTAAGCTGGTGAGCTTATCTATAATGCCCGAGTGGGGTATTCTATCAAAGGCTTTTGTGAGGTCCAGGTAGGCTGTGTGGACCACCTTCCCCTCGTCAATGGCCTTGGTGACTGTTTCAAAGAAATCAACCAGGTTTAAGAGGCAGGATCTGCCCTTAACAAAGCTGAACTGGGTAGGATCCAGTGTCTGTAGGTCCCCAATATCTTTATTTATGAGGTCCATGATGATCCTTTCCATAGCTTTGCAGACCAAGCTAGTCAGGCTTATGGGGCGATAGTTTCCAGGATCCATTGAGGCACCACCTTTGTGGAGAGGGACCACAGTTGCTGTATGCCACTCTTTGGGTACATATCCTGTAGTAAGGCTGAGATTGAACAGTAGTTTTATGTTTGGGTTTAGCTCTTCTTCGAGTTCATGTAGGACGCAGCCCAGGACACTGTCTGGTCCCATTGGTGCTGTGTTTTTGCTTTGGAGAGGGCGGTCTTACCTGAGCATCTGAGATGTCAGGGGCAGCACTCTGCTGGGATAGATATTTGCCCTTTGGTGGGGAGAAGTTTGCGCTGAACCTGTCAGCTAGGATGTTGGCAATATCTGTGGGTTCGGTGTATTTTTTGTCATTTTGGACTATTTCTGAGCATATCTGGGAATTACCACCCAGGTTCCTAGCATAACTAAAGAAAGCCTTGTGATTATCCTTAGTGTCCTGTGCAATTTTTCTCTCGAAGCTGGCCTTAGACGATTTTATGAGTTCCCGTAGTTTTTTGCTAATACTGATCAGAGATGCCTTCCCTTTTTGGAATTTTGCTCTATCATTTAGTAGCTTCCTCCTTCTATTGTATAGTTTGTTTATGGCTGGGGTCCACCAGACAGGACGTCTGCCTTTGGAGGAGTGGGTCTTGGTTTTATTTGGTATCGCATGATCCATGCATTCCTGAAGGTGTTCATAGAATGCATTTATAAAGGATTCTGTGGTTTGGGCCATATTTTCCACAGGCCTGGGGGCTTTGAAGGATTCCACCTCAGTTTTGAGGAGTGTGAAATTTGCTTTAGAGAAGTTTTTCACTGTGGTTTTCTGGGCAGGGATGGGGTCGGGATGTGAATATCCAGTGAGATTAGTTTATGGTCTGATCTTACCAGTGAGGGATACACTTCTGGTCTGGAGCATAGAGTCCCCATGTTGGTGATGATCAGGTCCAGTATGTTTTCCCCTCTTGTGGGAGTGGTAACAAGTTGTTCCATAGCATTTGAGTTTATAAATTCTAGGAACCTTTGGGCTAGGGTGTTGGAGCTAGAGTAATGCTCCCAGTCTAGGTTTGGGTAGTTGAAGTTGCCCAATATAATGGTGTTTGGAGAGATCTTCATATTTTCCAGTGTTCTCAGGAAGGCCGAGTGGGGTTCATGGGTTAGGAAGGGTGGTCTGTAGCAGGCTATAAACTGGAAGGCAGTTTTACCCACTGTTAGTTGCACATGAATAGTCTCTGATGCTTTGTGCTGTGCCACCAACCTGGAGGTGTGGGTATCTTTGACGAATATTGATACTCCCCCTCCTTTTGTGGGTTGGTCCAAGTTTTGGGGCCGAAAAGCATGGTATGAGGTATAACCTGGTAGTGCTGGGGTGCTCTCGGGAGCCTTGAACCAGGTTTCTGTTACTGCACAGATATCAATGTTCTCCACGCTAAGGAGAGTTTCGAGTGCATGCATCTTGAGGATTAGACTTCTGGCATTGAGTAGCATTACTCTTAGTTTCTTATCCCTTGTGATATGCACCTCAAAGTAATGTGCCACCTTATAGAAGGCACTCACAGTCTGGACTTGATTCTGAGGTGACACTGGGAAATAGCTGTCCTGATCCACTCATGCCAAATGTATGTCCAGGAATTGATGAAGTATTCTCAAGGCAAAAGCCTTCAAAATTCCCAAAATGTCCCTGGTCTGTCTCTGGAAGGTCTCTAAGTCAAGTATACCTTAGTATACACAGGACTAGGAAGGCCATGTTTCCTCCCAGAACCCATGTGGGGACCATTACATGCTTATTAAGACCCTAATAATATCCCTGCCCACTTTAAATCTATCAAGGATTTCATGATTATCAAAATTGTGATGTATAATTGTCTGTCTGTATCTCTGCTTTATTGGCCAGCTAGCACCATTGGTTGCAAGCAGTTTTGGGTCAGCCAGGACAAGCAGTTAACACAGGTAAATATCAAAGCTGTTAGCAAGAGTCAGCATCTCTGACAATTGCAAAGTAGATAGAAAAGGAACTATTCTATCTTTTATAATACATCTGTGGAAGATTCAGAAACACAAGAATGATTACTTATGTACTTTTTTTTCACCAATTGTATAAGCTGCCAATAATATGTACTAAATGTCTTTATTAATGTAAATTCTGTATTGTATGTGAAATGTCTTATATGTCAAGCTTTTCTCCCTGGGACTCCACTGAAAATGGGCACTTCTGGCCCAGCTGGACCATCCCAGTAAACAAATGAAAAATAAATAAATAAATGTCAAATTATAACTAAGAGTCGCAAACAGGCAGGAAGTCAAATTATTAGCATATGTTGTTTTACATAATTTCTCATTAACATCTCAGTATTACTTAATTTGAATAAATTTATTTGTGGCCGTTGTGAGTTAGCATAAATGGCCCCTATGAATTGCTCCTTGGCTGCATTTATGCATGAATCATGCCAATTACCTTAACACATTAATGACTATGAATATCAACCCTGGATATAAGCCACGTGTACTTCCGGAATAAGTCATGCAAGATGCCTGCCCAAATTAATTCTTCTGATGTCACTAAAGGGGTATAGAAACCTGACCTTTAATTTCTTGTTTTTGCTCTGTATATAACAAGAATAACAGAAGTTCAGCCAACAATATATACTACTCTCTCACCCAAACATGTGAACCTTTAATTGGAAAAAAATGGCACTTTTGTTATTTAAAAGATTATACAAGTTTCTAATAAATGGGCAAATTTGACATTTTATACAACTAAAAGTACCAACAGAAGTGTCAGAAAGGGAGATTACCCACATCAAAGACAGAACATAAAAAAAAAATCACGTAGACTTGATCACCTTCTATATGAGGAAAAAGTAGGAATGTTATTAAGAGTTGGATTATCTGCAACAAATGCCAGTGGTCCACTATAACTTTCTTAAACCCAATTATAAAGCCAGAGTATGTAGTCATGAATAAATCTGTTAACCTTCTGTTCTGGAGCTCTTTCACACTATAAGTAAGCCCTCCTGTAATTCTTAATAGAAGATTCATCATAAAGCCTAGCAAGCAAATTGATCACTCAATATCCTGCCTAAAATTCTGCGTGTAATTCTTTGTTTCTGAGATTTTTATGGTTTCCTAATAAGCCTCGATTGGCTTTAAAGCATCACATTAGAGATTCGACATTGGGTGGTATTGGTCTTCCAGATTTAGAATTATATTCCTTATCCTCAATTGTTAAGACAGTAATTCTTTGGTTAAATAACAATTATAATGCCAAATGGAAAGATATTCCAGTAGATATTTGGTGTAAATCCAATAATGTAACAAAACCATATCATACTAAAATAGCTACTAATAAATTTCATTGGTTAGTAAAAAATTTTTTTATAGAAAACAAAAATAAACCAGTTAATGCTTATTATATTAATACAATGATAACCTCCTTTAAAAAAATTATTTTCAGGATCCCTGAATATAAAGCATGGATTCTGTGTGTATTTCCAGTTGCCTATGCTCAAAACAGTATTAATATGTTTAATTTAACAACAATCACTACATTTAAAGAAAAAAAACTGTTATACAGGTATCAATTAGTAAGCAATGGGAAGTTACAAAATGTTAGCCACATCATTAATAAGTTTCAGATAATCAAAGATGTGGTTAGAAATTCAAAATTGTAGACAATTAGTTGAACATAAGATTAATCTAATGCAACCAGTAGTTAGAAATTCTTTCCCCAAATTCGTTGATTTACTCATTATTTTAATGCACCAGAATATAATTGGAAAGGGACTTCTATCTAAAATATATAAGGTACTTAAGAAAGCAACAGTATGTCACAGAGAAAGCTATTGGGATTAGTCTAGACTTATTAATAATAGCTCCTCCCCAAGTGAAGATGATAAAAAAAATAATACTCCAATCTTCAAAACAAGCTACTTCATCACTAAGGTGGAGGATATTCTCTTGGAAGTTCTTACATAGAACCTTTATCACATCACATGCAGTTGAACTGAACTGTAATAAAGACACAGGAGCTGGTGATGTAATCTAAATGTTAAAGTTGACTGGTGGCATATGTTTTACAATTATGTATATAAAACTTAAAGCATATTATTGGGATAATATGAATTCTGTCTTACAGTCTGTTTTAATGATACATTTATGCTGACTAAATCTGTTATTTTATTTAATACAAATTCCCACTTGTGTCATGAAAATAAAATACCCTCTTTTATGGAGTGTATTAACATTAGCAAGAAAAGTAATCACCAAGAACTGGTAGAATCAGAGCACTCCTGCTATGAAGGAATTTGTACATTTGGCAACTGAAGTTTGTCATCTTCAACTTATGATCAAGACAAGGACATTTAGAATCACCTCTTTATATAATATATGGTTGAAATTCAAAGAACTGCTGTATAAACAGACTTTAACAATTAACTAACAACTACTCATCACATTTTTTCTGTTTAAAAAGCTTGATTTTATAGTTGACACCGTTGTAAATAGTTATTTTAGTTTATTTTTCTTTTAGATATGGATATTTATTTTATAATATTTCTATTATCATATATTAATGTTATGTTATGTTAAAATTTTCAGTAAAAACAATTGTGAAAAAATACTTTAAATCATTGAGTAGGAGGTTCTTCTTAGTAACTTCAAATTCAAAATCAGAAGTGGTGTTTAGGCTCTGTACAACTCACCATAAGGAGGAAAGTGAAGAGAAGAGAATATATTAAATGTGGCAGCTGTGGATTTCCTAAACTATTTGCTTCCCAAGGTACAGCAGCATCTAAAAAAAGAAAATCAGAATCCTCATTCATTTCTTTCATGAACTTCAGACCCCCACGCAGTTGTTATTAAGGGTAGCTACACAATTCAAAAAAAATCTTTTGAACTTCCCTTACAAATAAATGTAGTCTATGCACTGACTGTAAGCAACCATATTGTTTGTAAAAATGTGTTGGCCACAAAAACTGTTTCTCCACAAAGGTCGTTTGCACATTTAGAGGCATATGGCAGCCCCATTGCTGTGCTTATAAGCTGCAATTAGAATTATTAATTGTAAAGAAAATAATTTAGTTTCAAACAAAAGTGAAGCAAACTCAAAACAAAAGTAGAAATAGGACCTTGACCCAAGGCAGACACCAGAGCATACAACTCATGTTGATGCTGGCTAGAGGTATACAAACTGTACATGTCAACAATAGCCAAAAAAGGATTTGACTGCCAAACTGCCTGACAAAGCTTCTCAAATGGGAAAGGGGGCAGTGTCAGATAAGATTTATTACAGTAGAGGGAGGTTGGCATAATGGTTAAGATGTTTGCCTTACACACACAAGGTGGAGGGTTTGAGTCTGACATGGATTAATTGGCTAGGCTTAAAATGGCTGACAAGGGCAGTTAACCTAGTACTAATGTATGAATCTATGAAGAAGAGTTACATATGATGTACAACTGTTAATACTGGAACCTATAGGATTGTGGAACCTATAGGATGGCCAGGGGAATAAGTCAGAGATGTGTATTTCTGGCAAAACATAAAAAGTTCAAGTGCAAGAAAATAGGTCAACAGTAATTTTAACTGTTTTTGTGTAATAAAAAGCTAAATGCAGGCCTCTCTATAATAATTCTAACAGCTCTTGGTGCCTCTGTTTCTAGGATACTACATCAGTTTCTTATATTCATTTACATAGTCAAAGAATGACAAAGACATCTCATAGTAGAAAGGCTTATCCAAAAATACAGTACCTCTCTTGTCAGCCTCCTTAAATGAGTTTTACTCAAAAACTTCAGTTCTTTTAAACACATCAGTTCCTCTTTAGTAAGCCAGAGTTTTAAATCTTTTTTCATCAGATTTTCTTTAAACAAACTCTCACAGATTTATTAATACATTCTCAAAATAAGAATAGAATAAAATAAAAAATAAGAACAGAATGATGAATTTTGTGTGACATAAGCTTATTCTGTGTATTCAAAGGAGGTAATTGTAAATGACTACACCCCAGGCCAAAACTGTCAGCTGTAGTTGTTATCACATCAGAATAAAAAGCTTTAGAAACATAACATTTATTGTCATAAATGTTCAAATTCAGCAGTATATTATCTTTACAATCTAATTAAGTCACTGATACTTGATCTGATCATTTTATACAGAGGTTCTGAGCAAGGCGATATGGTAAAGTCAATGTACTTTATGAGTAAACCTGAAAATGTCAATGATGGATGTTCTGAAATAAGAACAAAAGCAACAAATAACTTTTCTCAGGGTCAGTTGTACTCTTCATGGAAATTCAGTTGATTAAGTTAGTCAACACGAACTCTAGCATCTGCTGTCTCTCTGGGTGTCCTGTGTGATGCACTTTGGGGCATTCTATTGTACAAGCATACCCACATTTTATGTCTTTGTGTAAACACCAGCTTTTGTGAAAAAGGGCTAAAACAGAATTGTTACTTTTTTCATTTTCACCTTTTTCAAATGAAATTCTCTGGTACCTCTATGCATCTCTGCTGAACTAGCTTAGGAAATGGAAGCATTTTTGCTGATGTCCCTTCTCCAGTTCATTTTCTGTCTCTGTCCTTCCCTGTGTTCCCAGGGAAACATGAGGCCATTTTCATGACTATAGCATACTAAAACCACGATGTACACATGGTAGTGTGCTGATTTGTATTCTGTAAGTGGTTCTACAAGATGTGTAGAGACACACAAACACTGTAAACATTGTGGCATGCTAATTACAACATAAGCAGCTGAATTGTCTGCTAATCAACCAATCCAAAATGGCAAAGCTATTTAACAAGCTATAAAGCAATCATATGCATGTAGTGCAGGTTTTTGCCGAACATTCCAAAACCTATTGAAATACAGCCACAGAAACTACACTGGAGGGAAATAATGTTAGGGGCTGCTGCTGCTCTTCTGCATGTGTATATGTAACAGGCTCAAGCCTATGCTGCTGCTGATAAAGGAGAAGGGTATTTAGACCCTGTTTAACTTTTCATTGTCTGCGTGAGGTGGAAATAGTAAAGGGCTATAGGGTGGATAGAGACACACTCCAGGAACTCTGCAACCTCAGCTGTCACCACCTGAGAGTAAGAGCAAACCAAGGGGAACCAACACCTGTGGAGAAAAATTTATGTGTAATAAATATTAGTTACACAAACATTTCAGAGACCCAGAGGGGTCATGCTGGGGGTGTCACAGGTATCAGCATCCAGGATCCTATACCAGTTCCTGCTACAGTATGCCAGTAACTACATATATTTCCTCCATACCCCCAAGGACAGAGTTAGAATTATGCAGAATTTCTACCTGTAGCACACATTCCTGAAGTCTTGGGTGCCATAGACTGCATGCACATTGAGATCAAAGCACCACCCAGGAAACAGGGACGTGTCTACATTAACAAAAATGAGTTCCATTCCATTAACTGCTAGGTCATGTGTAATGTTAAGGGAATCATCCTGAATGTGTGTGCTGGCAACTCCAGCAGTTAACAAAACTCACATATCTGGCACAACTCTCAGCTCTTCCAGAGATTTCCCAGGGATGCTATCCCACAAGGCCATTTACTGGGGGGTGCAGGGGGTGCACTCAAACAATGGCTGATGATGCTCATGAAAAATGCACACATACCCAAGCAGGAATGCTATAATAAGGCTCACACTTAAACAAGAAATATCATAGAGCATGTGTTTGGGCTGCTGAAGTCATGGTTTTGGTGCCTAGATACATCAGGGTGTGCCAAAATTATCACAGTCTGTACTATCCTACACAATATCTTCCTGTGAAAATTGCTGCAACAGGAACACCAAGGGTTAGCAGCAAACATTCCACCACCACTGGCAAGGTCACTCCAGTCACATGCAGGTGAGGAGCCAGAGGGGGAACTGCCAGCTGCTGTAGGTATAGGTAGATGTAAGCATGCACAATATGCCCTCAGCCTCACCAAAGAGCAATGGATAGCACACATGCTGACCACTTTAGGGTACATCTTTCATCCTATGCACATACATACAGTAAAATTGATGCCAGGCAACAATAACAAGCTTTACTTACACATGTAATGGCTGTGTAATGCTAGCATCAGACAGAGTCATCCCCAAATGACAACAGTTGTAACTGCAGTACTATCAACTTAAGTGTTGAACCTGTAAAAGAAGAAAATGTGTAAGAACATGAATGAATGGCAGATACCTGCATACTATTACTATAAAATATATCTAAGTAGAATGTGTATGAGCTGCCCAGCAAATGACATCAATATGTGACATGACTGACTTATGTAATATCTACTTCTGCAGTTTATCAGTTAACATGCCTCATGCAATAAAAATGCCCAGTACTTATCCTATATTCTCATAAGGGAAGCAATAAGCATGACTGCCGTATACATGGTTTCAAGGTAGGAATCACAACACTAAAACACTGTGAGAAATCTGAAAATAGTTCCAAATAACATCTCCTAAGCACTCATTTAGCTTTCTACCCTGTGCATCAGACAATATACATATGTAACCCTGAATCAAAAAGATAGAAACAAGTGATGGCACAGTTATCATTATTTACACAAGGTAGGGCAGGAGGCCAAGGCTGACACAAAAGTAGTGAGTGTGTGTGCAAGTACAAAACACAGGCAGGCAGAAAATGTAGATAATATCAACTTTGTGATGGCACTACTTCCTTGCATGTCGGACAAGTGTGAGCTGTGCATGGTACAGTTATCAGTTCATCGTCCAACCATGAGAACTGGCTCTGCCAGGAGTTGCACTGCCACATCTATGTCCATGGTCAGTTGCGGTGGTGCTACCTGAATGTGACCAATGTCTGCTGGATGAGCTCTCCTCATGACTATGCCCAGGTCCATGACCTACCACATCTGGGTGTGGAAACCACAACCACTGATGGAGTAGTGGAAGTAGTGCCACTATGGGAGCAGGATCAAGCACAGCCACATCGGCTAACACCAGATGATGTTGTGGCCCTTTGGCCACATGGATGCTGTCTCCCTCCCAGCAGACGTTCCATCATCGACACTGCCCAATCCATCATGACATTCATCTTTCCCACTGAATTGGCCATACAGTAGAGGCAGTCTTGCACGTCAGCTTGTGCCACATCTAGAACCCTAAGCATGTCCTTGGAAGCTGTAGTAGAACATGCCTGTACATTCATGATGGCCCTAAACATATGTTCAGTGTCACATAATGACACGCCAGCATCAGGCGGAGGGTGCACAACAGCCGTCCTCTAAGCACCCCCTACCAACCCTCCTCTGTGGCACCTTGTCCACACATTGGCTATGGACAGAGTCACTCGGTACTGATAGTGCTGTAACCACACTACCCTGATCAACTTTGTCACCCTCAACCTGTCCACTATCTGAGGGTGGAGTGGAATGGGTATGTGTAGGCATACTGACTGTGTCTGAAGGAAATACAGGGGATATGTCAGTCCTGACCTCACTGTTAGATTCAACCTGTGAAACTACAAACTGTGCTTCTATTTGGCCATTATCATCATTATCAGAGCCAACTGATACTCCATCAAGTGGTAGGAGTCCTACACTTCCACTGTCAGGATCATAAGTGATAATAAGCAACAAACACAGGAATGAAATTACTACTTCCATAAATGTTAGCCTAAAATATCTAAACAAAAGTAACACTGTTAGCACAATTGCAAATGTTACAGCAATACAGATGCTCATTACACACTTGTCACACATACAGATTTTATAAATTATGTGGCATTATATAAAATGCTTAGTAAGAACAAAAACAAAAAAAAATTGCTTACCATGTGCAGATGTCTCCACACTGCAGGGAGGATGGGCCTGCAAGAAATGAAGCAAGGAAAGGATGGCAATTAATCATCACAATGGGAATAACACAGGGACAGTGAATAGACAATTGCCTATATGCCCTGTAATAAATAGCACTAACTGAAACTTGTCTTAGCCATCCACCCACACCTACGTCTACTGAACAACTCTCTTGTATAACTGTATTGACTTATCAATAGGTATAGATAGAGCAAACATGTATCACAAACAGTAGCACCAAAATTATATTTTAGTGTACAAGCCAATATAACGTTGTCATATGTAAGCTTACCTGGAAGCTGTCCATGTGACACACTCGGACTCCCAGCCACATCAGCACTGACATCAAGCAGACAATGTGCAGGTTCCCATGAGCTGTCAGGATCTCTGACCATGGACAGGAACTCCTCATTTGGTGTCAGTAGTGGCTTGATAACAGGACCCCCCCCCATAGACAGCTGTTCTCAGGCAACAGCAGCCATGCTCCTCCATGCTGATAAAATCATATCAGTGGCCTGATGCCACACCTGATCATAATTGTGGCCGTGATCACCAACTGTGTTCACATAAATGACTAACTGGTTCTAAATCTCCTTTCTGACAGCCACATCCCCCTGGTCTCTCTCATGAAGGAAGGCATCATGCTACCTCAGAGGTTGGATGCTGACCTTATTCTCTGTGTCACTGAAAGGGAGTTTTCATGGATTTGGGTGCCATAATCCTAAATGGCATAAAACAGAAGTATAAAACATGTTAATATCACATAAGGAATGTTTTTTTTTTCACAAAAATAATCAAACTGCGTACCATTTGTCATCATAAAGCACTAGAAACACACATCTTATTTAGTATAATAGAATGGTAGATGTCTCCCTCTCCCCCTCCCACACAAATGAAGGTTTGTACAAACCAAGGAATAATATACAAGTAATGTGTGTGTGTATACACACACACACACACACACACACATATATATATATATATATATATATATATATATATATATATATATATATATATATATATATTCTACACAATTACCATGCTATCTACACATTTTCAGCAAGACTTCTCATTTAGGATAACAGAAAGGTAGGTTGCAGACCCACAACCTCCAAAAAAATGTAAGGGGTCTATAATAGTACCCATTCTGTCAACATTCCATAGTGAAGACTGAAAATGTATGTCATTGATTACTGGATGACAGTTATTTCTAAATAGTAAAGAAGTCAATTTATGAATGTCAGACAATTTTCACTGTGACCACCACTCTTGTTGATGTTGCCTTGGGCCATGTGAGAAGCATAATGCCAGTGTCAGCAACATGTACATTACCATTTCTCACCAACAGCATATGAAATTGCAAAAACAAATGTTAAGAACAACAGTTGTGCAGAAAGTATAACCAGTCTCGCTCACAAATGTAAATGACTATCAAAACTGTCTGTGCCAACAGTGAAGTATAAAAAGTGCATACTTTCTTTTTCTCCTGGCTATATAAAGGTATTTGTAGCAGTTTACAAAATATAAAATGTCTTTGAATAATAGAAGCATACCTTGGTAAAATAAATACCTTCTCTGCTGAGAAATCACCTTCAAAACAATGCCAATAATCTTCTGTTTTGTAAATACACATAAGCCTCCTCATCTTCAAGTTCCTTAGCTACACTGTTACCTTTTTATAGTGTAAATTCAGCCCTCTGAGCACTGTGAAGATGCAAATGAGGTGTGAACTTGTTAGAATTGCTGAATACCAAACTTTTGAGTTCATGTAGTGGATGTAAACATAGTGTAGGCTCTATACCATTGTTATATGCTAATGACTTACAACTGTCCCCACAAAAAAGTCCTATACATACCTGTCCACTTCACATATGTGTGTTCTCAGCACATTTGATTTAGTTCAGTTGGCTATACAATATTATTTCTTTGTTGTCACCCATCTGTGTTGTGGTGACAGTCCAAATTCATCCCATTTTTCTATACATGTTCACATTATGGTGTTGAAGAAGTGGATATCTATGGTTCTTCCCTAATTCCCTCCTCCAAATTCTGTTTTTTGCTTCCCTCATGTTCTTTCCTCTGCTTGCCCCTCCCCACCATTTCACCACTTTAATCTGGTCAAAAAATAGAATCACACACCATACACATGGCTAGAAATGGCCCTTAAAAAAGCATTCAATTTTTTGGCCTCTACATTTGCGTGGAGATTGTCTTCACACACCCATGCCAAGTGGCAGTGAATGGCTTAATGTGTCCAATGTCAAACCTGGACAGTTTTTGCTAATCGGCAGCACTAGTGTGGTTACCTCTGTGCAAACTCACTGGACTAAAAGAACATAGAGTTAAAGCAGAGTAAAGGTAGTACTTTGAAATATTTACTCTGTTTTTTACAGATGCATCTCACATCATTTCTTAGTGTGATGTTATATGTCTATGATATGTTTAATTGCCCACATCTTGACATTTTCAACATTTATGAGTTCTCATGGAGTATACTGAATGCTAACAATGAGTAATTGAGGTGGCATCAAACTCTACAACTATCCCATATTTATCCAACATTGTTCTGCATGTCATAAGTGTGTTGTTCCTCTCCTAACCCTTCTTTATCTTTATGTCACTCACTTTATGCTATACAGCATGGCAGCTTTATAATAAGAACAGACCAAGAACATGTCCTCGAATGTTCCACACCTCTTTACATGTGTGTATCTATTAGGTTAATGGATGTACAGGTCATGTTATGGTTTCTGCATAATGACTCTGCTTTTGGATAATACAAAAATGTTAGCTTGATTAATACTTTATCAGTGCTTCTGTAGTGTGCAATGTTTAAAAACCTGCTGTACAATTCTCTTTGTGTCATGTTCAGGTGATGGTGGATGAAATGTTCATCTAATGTGATGTGGAAACTGTCCTTACTGTGAAGAAGCATACTGCAGACACTTTTCTGGATAACCGGCCATACACAAATAGCATATCAGCTGAGTCATAATAATCATTTAAAAAATGTACCAACCTTTGTAATTTCTAGAAAGCTGTAGACAATTAACTTTTGATTTGCAGTGAGGCCTGTAAAGCAGCTAATAGTTATACAACTGCATTGAGGTAAATATTATTGATAAAATTGGAGGAAGACACGTATTTTAGTGTAGTCATTGATAGTCACACTTGCTACTTGTTACTTAACTAATGCCATCCTGACACCATTTGTAAAAAAATGGAATATTCTGGATTTAAATCCTGTGCTCTGACCAGGAGCTCACTGCTCTTACACACTGTGCCACAGAGAAAGCTAAACAGTAGGTGTATTTTCTACACTCAATACTTGTCCAGAGTGCTGATGGCTTCACCTCACTGCTAAGCCTGTTTGTGAGAAAGAAGGCAAACCAAATTACATCTTACACTTTTTATTTTAATCATAGGGCTGTATTTGCTCAGTGCTGAATGTCATACAAATGAGGAAGGCAATGGCAACACTTGTTAATGTAATAAAACTTTGGTCATAACACTTCACATATAAACTACACCATGAATATCGCAGTATCTGTCAGCAATTTCTCTCATACCATATCTGGCAAACTAGTTCACAAGTTCAAATTTAATTCATGAAATGCAAATCAAGCATGTGCTAACACCTTGCCATTATTCAGACAAGTCATTTTCTCGGCAAAGTGCTATGTAAAGAACTGTTTAGCATGGCTTGCTCTGGCTACTGGACTGTTTTTTTTCCATTGCATGACAATGCATTCATAAACACAAGATAAGGACAGGGAACATGTGCCTGACTGAACACTTACTTTCTGAGATTCATGTGTGCACTGCAGCAATGCACATGCAACTGATGTATCAGTACCTGGGCCATTGTCAAGCAGACTACAGCAGTAAAGGACAATAATTGCATTGTTATATTTGCTATGGATTTATATTGACACTGAAAATTGGTCATCTATGATCACATCACATTGATATTATCCTTAAATTCTATTAATGTGGACATCATGAAGACACATACCTCCACCCTTGCAGTATTGCTGTTTCCAAAGTGTGTGTGTGTGTGTGTTATCTAAACAAATTCTTGAGAAACAGGTATATGTATGGCTAAGTTCTGCAAGATGCATGCATGACAGCTTCTTTCAAGCAGGTTACCAAAATGCATTTTAATTTTTATTTTTGCAAATTGCAATCACACATTCATATCCCAAGTCCTGCCTTTGCACACAAGTCTCATAAGCACTGTGACAGTCAAAAAATTAGACATATGTGATGGTGTGAGTGTTAAATAGTATGTTCTCCAGCTTGTGTAAGGTAGGGAATTGAATCTTGTCTATGTGTGTGTACAGAGTCAGAAGAGCTTGACTTTAGCTTCTGCTGTCCTCCCTCATGTTTCATTCAGAAAATATTTTTACACTGGTGCATAAGTCCATGGCAATTTCTTACAGCTCTCATCACATCATCTTCACAGCATGCACGGATGATATAATCCTCTATAAAGTGCACTCAGATACTGTTAATATTATACTTGTGCCATGGTACTAGTGTTAATTACTGTGTCCTCTATAAAGTGCACTCAGACACTGTTAATATTAGACTTGTGCCTTGGTACTAGTGTTAATTACTATGTTCTCTAGCTTGTGTAATTAGTTAAGTAGGGGGTTCTAATCTCACAGCAGTCAATTTGAATGTATGTGATCGTTCAACTCTCACTCTGGAAATAATTTTACATTGAGACATGAATCCATATCTGCATCACAAAATCATCCAACATCATCTTCTTAGCATACACTGATGATGTCATCCTCTATAAAGTGCACTCTGATAAAATTAAAGTCAGAGCTGTGCTGTGGTATTAGTGTTGTGTGTTCTCTAGCTTGTGTAACTGGATAGGTAGGGGTTTAATCTCCCAGCATTCAACTTAAATGTGTGTGTGTGTGTGTGTGTGTGTGTGTGTGTGTGTGTGTGTGTGTGTGTGTGTGTGTGTGTGTGTGTGTGTGTGTGTGTGTGTGTGTGTGTGTGTGTGTGTGTGTGTGTGTGATCATTCAACTCAGTCTGCAGACAATTTTACACCAGGATGTGAGCCCACATATCTGTCACACAATCCTCCACCTTCATCTTCTCAGCATACACTGATGATGTCATCCCCTGTAAAGTGCACTCTGATAGTGTTAATGTCAGAGTTGTGCTGTGGTTGTAGCATTAAGCACTGTGTTCTGTATCTTGTGTTACTAATTAGGTAGAGGTTATAATCTCATAACAGTCAACTTGCATGTGTGTGTTCCTTCAGCTGTCAGTCTGGAGAAAATTTTGCAGTGGGATGTGAGTCCATATCTATGTCACACAATCCTCCCAACATCTTGTTCTCACCATACACTGATGATGTCATCCCCTATGAGGTGCACTCTGACAATATTAAACTCAGACATCTGTGTTGGCATTAGCATTAATAAATTTGTTCTCTGTCTTGTATAACTTGATAGGTAGGAATTCTAATCTCACAGCAGCCTATTTGAGTGTGTGTAGTCTTTCAACTATCAGTATGCAGACAATTTTACATCTGGATGTGAATCCTCATCTATATCACACACTCCTCCAAAACATCTTCTTCTCAGCAGACAATGATGATATCATCCTCTTTAAAGTGCACTCTGACACTGTTAAAGTCAGACATCTATGGTGGTGCTAGTTCTTATGTTGTTTAGAATCCAGCTCGTACACCTACATAGGTATTATGTTTAAATCTGACCTTAATCAACTTGTGTGTGTAGTTGGTGGTATATTACAGTCATTGTATGTTATTTTGAATCTTTTTTAATTTGTTTTCAACTCAGGAGAACATTTTACATAGCCCCACAAATGCAAAGTCTTCTGTTCCCTCTGTATAGATAACATCCTTGCACCAGAACACCAAGGATGTCATCAGCTCAAGGACGCATAAACATATCATGAAGCAGAGTCCCCTACATTACCCTGTGCAAGCCATCTCCAGACCACTGGATATGTGATTGCTAATTATGTCATGGGATGGTGCACATGTCACATATAGACAGAGGAAGTCTGTAATACAATCAAACACATACACACATAAGCAGGTACACCAAATATCTTCCATCACATAGATATAGCAATTTTAGTTTAAATGGTGTAATGATGGCTAGGATTTTATATGTTCTTGACCATTAGCCTAGTAATGCCTTATGACCCTCTGGAGATTGCACATATCAGTGTTGCTGTTATCCAAATATGCTATGTTGAAGGGTAGATGTACTATAGCCCTACAACAGTGTATTCCAATCTGTGATTTGAGCTGCTGTATTGATGGCTATTGTTGCCATTTGGTTACATGTTCCTTCCATAACAGCTGTACTAATACACCTCGCGTATTGCTGATATGGGATAATGCCATGCATGTTGTTGCCTTACTAAGGCATGTGTTCTTGTAGTGGAATATATCCACATTCTACACAGTTCTCATTCAACCATCACAGTAACAGCTGCAGTGGCAAAGGTGTGTGTGTGTGTGTGTGTGTGTGTGTGTGTGTGTGTGTGTGTGTGTGTGTGTGTGTCTAACTAGCATCTGGAAATGCTATCTGACATACAGTAATATTATGTCATAGTGATTACATGGGCACATATGTCTGGGTTCATCCACATGCTGTAATGCTGTTATATACACAAACATATAACATGTTGAGATTCTCTTGCAACCTTGAGGAATTCATTGTATGCACTATTGTGCTGCTCTTCATAAGGATTATACAGGTGTTCCCATCAGCATTGTGTGACTGTCAGCATTTGTGTCATTAACTGTTCTGCATGTGCTGCATCCTCCTCAGTAGTAATATGTCCATATATGGTGTCAGGGCCCTCACTTACACATTTCCAGTGATAAACATATAGACATATGATGTACAACTAATGTAATGGCATGAAATAGGTAAGAGTTGTACAACTGTGTGAACAGTTCCACTGTGTCGCATGTAATTAATACCCGATGTTTTGATTGGACATGATGTGCAGCCTGATGTCCAATTGTAGCATATGTACAGTTGTAGTGTGACTATACTGTGTCATGGATGTACCACTACATCACATCAGTATTACCACATGATAGTTTGCATGAACACATACAGATGTATGGTAGGATTTTATAGCAGTATAACATTTCCACTGGCAATGTCAGGGGACAGTGATTGTGTGTCACATGCCTTGACTTCTGACATGTGCTTAAAGTGGGTGCTTCATGTATTGTTTGGTATGTTTACAATACCACAGTGACAGCTGACTCACTCATTGACACTAGACTTCTCACTGCTGTACTTTCTGTGCACATGGGTATAGTTGATTGCCATTAGCCTCCCATACTTCTGTACCATTCATTATCATGGATCACTTCTATTCACACATCAGCTGCAGATGCTTCAGACAATATCCATTGCTATTACATGTGGCAGATGCATGCAATATCCAGCTGTGTGTAGGGAATCCACTCATAATAGAGTGGTGTTTATATGTGTTGTTATCCATATGGCCAATACCTACGTCACCCAGGGAAGCTTTAGTCAAGTGTATCACATTTGGCACAGTGAGCTCCACACATCTTGTTGGTCATAAAGAACTATTCTTTGTGATGCATACCTATTATGCTTTTAAAGTACCAACTTCCATTCAAGGTGTTCTACTAGATGATTATGTGATATGTCTTTCTGTGTTGCAATCAGTAAATACACAGCTCAGTTACAACTTTGATGGCATAGGTTTGACTCTTGCAGGTGGGGATTGTGGCTTATGCATCATGCAATACTCTCAGCTGGCCATGATTGGCCCTGATTTCAACTCTACTTTTAACACTGTCCTTTTAAACCCCTCCAAAAAAATGATCATTTTTGGGGAAGTTAATTCAACTTACTAAACACTGACAGTCATTACAGTTCTACATGTCTCTTCCTGCAGAACATGTTTAATAAGTTACACTCGCATATTCCAGTAATGTCACAAAATAATGGTTGAAATATTTTAAAAGTATCTATGAGTGTGCTTATTTGTGTTTACATTTGTCCAGGAGTCTGTTGCTATTTGTCCCTGACTGGTTGAGAGGTATGCTGCCATGTAAATCATATTCAAGCAAGTCATTTTGCAGATGTTTAGAGCTATTGTATATACCATCCTTACGAAATGTTCCCTCCAGTGACTATGTCGATGTTTATATCACAACCATTCACCTCCATTGACATGTAACCTTGATGTGACCATCACATATATACTATATTGTGTGTTGATATAATGTCCTCGCACAGGCAGTGTAAACAGCAGTACGTACTGTGCTGTCTACATATGTACTTAATTTTATGCTACTGACTTGTCTTGGAAGTGTGCTTACATTGACATATCCTATCTTGGAGACATTGCCAGATTTACTATACCCTCTTCCACTTTATTCATTCTTGTCATTCATGTCTGTGCCCATCTTCATCTGCACACTTTCCCTCCACAGTGTATGTTTCCTTCTATTTGCCCTTGCTGTTTACCCCCCTGCATTGTTTCATTCTGTGAATAACTGTTGTAATATACATTGCGCTCAGTACATTTTTCTTTACTGTGTTATTACTGCTGCATTTTCACCCCTGGTAGTCATAGTGGCTGTCTATGTGATCTCATGGAGCAGGTTTGCTTGTACTCGAATGCTTCTTCTTTCTGTGATTGTGCTACTCTGCATGGTTTCGTAGTGGCAGCGTTGTCGCAGGCCCTGAAATCTTGCTTGTATTTGTGTAAGCACAATGAGCATTCCTGCTTATCCTCCTAATATGGAAACTCCGTGTGGATTTCACACGAAGCCTACACAATGTTTATTGAATTCCCAGGGTGCTCTGTTTTTAAACACATTGTGAAGTTCTGGTAGTAACCAAGTGGTTTTCTGTCTCCAAGATACCTTTGGAAATCTTTACTGGTGCACTGTGTCTTCAGGTGGGGTTCACTGAAATATGTTACAGAAACATGAGTCAATTAACTGTTTTACTCAGCAGTTCTGCTCCCTTCTAGTTCATTATTTAAATCTTAATCTGGCTTTTTATGTGGAGTATTAAAATATAGTTACCCAAAATACATTGCATATAAAAATGGGTTAAGTAACATGTTATGTTTCTGTTATTATACCAGTGCCTCTCATGAGGGGTTAAACTAAATTAAAAGTAGTAACAGAATTACAGTATGAAAAACATCTTCAGGTTTCTCTGTAAATGACAGAATGATTAATATACAGTGGATATAAAAAGTTTACACACCCCTGTTAAAATGCCAGGTTTTTATGATATAAAAAAATGAGACCACAATAAATAATTTCAAAACTTTTCCCACCTTTAATGTGACCTATAATCTGTACAATTCAATTGAAAAACAAACAAATCTGTTAGGGGAAAAATATAAAAAATAAAAAATGTACAATACGCTGGTTACATAAGTGTGCACACCCTTAAGCTAATACTTTGTTGTGTGTGCACACCTTTAAACTAATACATTGTTGAAGCACCTTTTGATTTAATTACAGTATTCAGTCTTCTTGGGTAGGAGTCAGTCAGCATGGCACATCTTGACTTGGCAATATTTGACCACTCTTCCTTGCAAAAGCACTCCAAAGCTGTCAGATTGCGAGGGCATCTCTTGTGCACAGCCCTCTTCAAGTCACCCCACAGATTTTCTATTTAGGTCTGGGCTCTGGCTGGGCCATTGCAAAACTTTAATTTTCTTCTGGTGAAGCCATCCTTTTGTTGATTTGGATGTATGCTTGGGGTCATTGTCATGTTGAAAGGTGAAATTCCTCTTTATCTTCAGCTTTCTAGCAGATGCCTGAAGATTTTGGGCCAAAATTGATTGGTATTTAGCACTGTTCATAATTCCCTCCACTTTGACTAAAGCCCCAAATTCCCACTGAAGAAAAGCAACTCCAAAACATGATACTGCTACCACCATGCTTCACAGTAGGAATGGTGTTCTTTTGGTGGTGCGAAGTGTTGTTTTTGCACCAAACGTACCTTTTGGAATTGTGGCCAAAAAGTTCAACCTTGGTCTCATCAGTCAATAACACATTTTCCCACATGCTTTTGGGAGTCTTGATGTATTGTTTTGCAAATTTTAGCTGGGCCTGGATGTTTTTCTGTATAAGAAAAGGCTTCTGTCTTGCAACCCTACCCCATAGTCCAGACATATGGAGAATAGGGGAGATTGTTGTCACATGTAGTACACAACCAGTACTTGCCAGAAATTCCTGCAGCTCCTTCAGTGTTGCTGTTTGGGGTTAATCAGAGTCTCTTTAATTGATGGCAGGTGTGTACCCAAGAAGACTGAATGCTGTAATTAAATCAAAAGGTGTTTCAACAAAGTATTATTTTAAGGGTGTGCACACTTATGCAATCAGCTTATTGTACGTTTTTTATTTTTTATATTTTTTCCCCTAACAGATTTGTTTTTCAATTGAATTGTACAAGTTATAAGTCACATTAAAGGTGGGAAAAGTTTTGAAATGATTTATTGTGGTCTAATTTTTTGATATCACAAAAACCTGGCATTTTAACAGGGGTGTCTACACATTTTATATCTACTGTAGGCGGTACCAACAAATTATGGTGGCACAGTGGTGTAACATGTAACATAGCACTTCTTTAGTTTGCTTTCAATGTGGAGTTCCTTCTGTTGGGAGTCTGCATGTCATTTTCAGCATCCTGATGGGATTTTTTCCAGGGCCTCTGTTATCCCCCCCAAATTCTAAAGACATGTCAATAGTTAATACTTAATAACAGTCCTCCAAACTGCCCATAGAGGTGTGCATGTGTGTGTGTTTTCTGCATTTTTATAAGCAGCACTGTAATGCATGATATCTTCTTTTGTAATCCAAGCAAGGAACTGGAGGTGGTTTATTTGTGTTCATGTATGTTTGTCAGAAGGAAAATTCTAATCATTAGTTACAGAGACCAGCTCATTTTCTTTTCAAGGTAGTAAGTCATCAAAAAGTATCTTTGGTTATCTGAACCCAGTGCAGTGGGCACTGACTGATAAAATGACATTGTAAAATGGACATTCCTGAGATCATATTTTAGTTACTGTAGCTAAAACTGCATTCAGTGATTATCTAGTACATTTCCCTGTTGTACTACGTAATTAAATGACCTGGTTACTGCTTCCATAATGGTCTCAGTTTCAAAATGTATGATTTAGAAATTAGAATGACAATTATACCATGACCCCCCCATTAATATTCCAAAACGTGCACAATGATTGGCCAGCGTGCAAGTTGTAAATCGACTTATACTAATGGAAAAAGGTCGCCCGGACATTTTCCATTAGTATAAGTCTTTTTTAAAACACTGTCTCGCTATGTTAAACTCCTTTAAGATAGCGAGACAGTGTGTAAAAAGCAACGGAGATCTTGCTTTCTCCGTTGCTTTTTTTTTAAACCTGTCTCGCTATGTTAAATGGGTTTAACATCGCGAGACAGCTTTAAAATAAGCAATTGAGATCTCTGTTGCTTATTTTAAAGCTATCTTGCTATGTTAAACCCACTTAACATAGCAAAACAGTTTGTATAAAGCAACGGAGATCTTGCTTTCTCCGTTGCTTTTTTCAAAACTGTCTCGCTACATTAAATGGGGTTAACATAGCGAGACAGCTTTAAAATAAGCAACGGAGATTCTCCGTTGCTTTTTTTAAAGCTGTCTCGCTATGTTAAACCCATTTAACATAGCGAAACAGTAAAAAAACAATGGAAATCTTGCTTTCTCCGTTGCTTTTGCCCACAGCTCTGATGTACTGCGTAGGCATATGCATGCATGGTACATCAGAACTGCTGCAGAATACCAGACAGTCTGCTGCAGAAGGGCAGCAAGGAGGCATTATACAATGCCATTATTTAAGAAAAGTAATTATTTTTTTTCTTAAATAATGTCATTGTATAATAGCAATAACCCACGCTTGGGTGTGGGTAATGCTGGATTTACCCACGGTTGGCTTTGTTAAATCCAGCATTACCCACACCCAGGCGTGGGTTATTGCTATAATATTACACTTTGTAATAGTAATTATTGTCCCTTTTACAGTGCTGAAAATGTTGACACAGCATATATGTGCTTCTTCTTGTGTTCAGTAGCCTGTGACTGAAATAAATACTGTGGACATTTTACAGAAAAAAATCCACACACAAATTCAGATATACTGAAATTTAAATAAACAAACAGTTGTACACACAGACTAAAATATAATGGACCATGCTAAACCAGGACTAAAGTCATGCATAAGAAGAGTTCTGTTCTGGAGCATTGAATAATCAAAGCATAAGTGATGAGAAGGGAATCATCATTATGCAGAAACGCATCTCAAATCAAGGAGAAAAGAAATTTCATTTTACTGAAATTGTGAGGAACATGAGACTGCATATAAGATAAACCAGCACTTATGGATTCCGGTGAACTTGCAAGGTGCCTGCTATTGTAGAACGGCACTTACACTGGGTTCATGGTTCTTCATAAATGCAAAAATATTTGTGTAGAGGTGGTTAACAATGTATGCCTTGAATCTATTTAACTATACCAAGAAAACAATCAAGTTAATGTTCCAGATTAATTTAGCTTGGTTTAACAACTGTAATGTATTGTTAAGGAAGTACAAAAATTACCAGGGCCTATGGTAATGATAACTTTTTAACTGATGGAGAAGACACTGTGATCAAGGATTGAAGCCTATAAAACCAAATTCAGGATCCAAGCCAGCATAGCTTCACTGCCAAGAAGAGCTTATAGACACACGTATTGAATTCAAATGACTAGGTAAAAGCAGAGCTGGATGAGGAATTGTCAGTTGCCGTGATTATGCGGACTTCCATAAGGCCTCTGATGTGGTACTACACTGAAGAATATGTAGTTAGTAAAAGTGCAAATAGAGGGGTCGAAACTTCCAAACTGGTTGGAGGAATGACAGTAAAGACGAACATGGCCAGTAAGTGCTAGCAGGAGGCTCTAAAAGGGGCGGGGGAGTAGAGAGAACAGTAAGGGGTGCAAGTGCCTATGGAACAGACTCTTGACTGCAACTAGTCCCACTTCTTAATCTCACACTCTGGGAGTCAATCCTGATCTCCCAAATCTAATTCAACATTCTCCCCATTGTATGTCAATTTGTATGTCAAAGGAAGCTACTAAGACTGAATCTATTTGCAGCTGGCATAAACATGATTAGAATCACAGTTCTGGTTGGGAGGGATTGCCTCAAAAGGGCTCTGGAAGTCTTCTACATGTAGGCAGAGAGGTAGTAATTGAAGTTCAAGGCAGAGGTCTGCATATTGGACACAATAAACCAAAGCTCATGTATATTGGTTGCATATGAGTTAAGGGATGCTATTCTAGGTATGGCAGTAGCTAAAAAGGACCTAGAAGTGATCATCACATCAGTCCTGGACCATCAAGTACAAGTAGAAAAGAAAACTGCAGCAACTGGCAGCACATATGGATGTAGTCTTTAGGCATAGGTTCCAAGGGTTAGGAGGTTATACGCCCACTCTTTTGCATGTTGCTGAGAACGTCTATGGAACAATGTGTACTGTTCTGGAGATTTTACAAGAAAAATGATGTGAAACAAGTGGAAAGTATCCAGTAGAAGAAACAAGGGTCATCAGAGAGGAGGAAACAAAACAGGGTGAACAGTGTCTATAGTTGCTGATCTTGTATTCATGAAACAATAGGGCAGAGATGGGGGATATGATATAAGTATAAACAAGCCAGATGGCAACGTTCAGGCAGACCCAGGTAGAACAACCAGCACTACTGCTGTATTAAAATCAACACACACTTTTATTAAGTGGCAGTAACTGAAAAGGACCTAGAAGTAATCATCACATCAATCCTGGACCATCAAGTACAAGTGGAAAAGAAAACTGCAGCAACTGGCAGCACATATAGATGTAGTCAATCAAGTAGTTATCAAGTGCTCTTCAGCAATTGAATTCTGCTTGCTGGTAAGCCATTAGACCTCAGGAATTTGTAAAGTGTTGTTTATAGCTAATTATTTGGATCTATACAACTAGTATTCGTTTTTCTGATTCCTGACTACTGATCTGCCTATTTGTTGATTTAACTGGTTGATTCTGACATTCAGCAACAGTGTTTTACTGACACTACCACTGCAGCTATGTTGTCTCTATGCTACTATGATGTACCAATACTGCTGTTATAACTATAATGTAAATCTAATTGACTTAGTGTTGGAGTTAGAAACAGTATTTACTGATTTAGCACTAAAGTTGTCTCTGCTACTGATTCAGCTGTGCTGTTAACTGTTCATTTTCCTTATTCTTGTATGCACAGGCTAATTGGCTGATAAATGTATTGTGCATGATTTATTAACCTGTTTCCAAACTAAGTTATGGCACTGTGATGTGGTAACTGTTGAAGCACTCTCAGACTGTAGCAGTAGCATCTATTCTCCTGCTTTATCCACACTATCCTCAGATTTGTATCTTTTACACCCTCCTCATTACTTCCTTTGACCTGTCTTTGTCTCATTCTACTAGCTTCATCCTCTCTTTTTTCTCTCACTCTCTTCAGAGCACACTCAAGCAAATCTGCAGTCTGTGGCTACCACTCCACCCATACAGTATAAGAAGGAATCAGTACTACAGAACTAAACAAGGATATACATTGTGAGCCTCAAGAGCAGGGTCTGTCCACCCAGACATTCTACTTGTATGTGGTATGAGAGTGAAGCTATAACATTAGCAGTGTTCCTTAGTAATTTCCAATGTGTTAATAAAACTGACTGTTGTAGCCTTGTGTCCTCCCCCACAGCTAGTGCAGTAATCCTAACTGTCCAGTAGACAGTATACATTTAATTCAGATCTCTGTGATTAAATTAACCATTAAGCAGCCCTCTCAGAACAGTTTTCACCACTTTAATCAAAAGCATGCTTTCCAAACAAAAAACCTCATCAATAGCAGCCGACCTACTCCCCAGCTATTTCTTGAAATTCACAGCAGATGCTATTGCTATCCCAATCTCCACGTTCATAAACAAATCAGTTGTTGAAAACTATGTGCCCACACTCTGGAAAATATCCTATGTTACACCCATACATAAAGGTGGGACCTCCATTGAACTTAATAACTACAGACCCATTGCTATACTCTCCCCCCTGGCCAAAATCCTAGAAAAATGCATCCATACCCAGGTGCTAAAATATCTCATAGACAGAAACATCCTGTCACCTACTCAACATGGTTTCAGACCTGCCCATGGTACCACTACAGTCCTCCTCTGCTTCACAGACACAATAAACCATCTAAAAAACGAAGGCCTGCAGGTGTCAACTCTTTTTTTTTGAATATGTCCAAAGCATTTGACACAGTCTCGCACCAAATCCTACTAAACAAACTAAACCAATATCACCTATCAAATTCCACTCTTACCTGGTTCCAAAGCTACTTAACTGACAGGTACCAAGCTATGAAATGGGAAAATTCTCTCTCTCTCCTCAACTGCCCATAACTATAGGAGTCCCACAGGGTTCTTAGGACCACTACTATTCACAATCTTTACAAATGACCTCCATACCTCCACACAGCATGCATCTGTCATTCAGTATGCAGATGATACCACCTTAACCTGTGCTGCACAAAATATTCCCATCCTCCTGCAAACAACTCAATTAGCATTCTCTGATGTTGAAAACTACCTTACCAAAACCCAACGTATTCTCAATCCGAAGAAAACTCAGCTCATGATTATAACTAGTTCTAACAAAAACACTGATAACAGTAAATTCACTATCTACTCCACAAATGTTACTCCAGTCACTCCAGTAGCACAGGCTAAGGTATTGGGAATAACCATAGACTCCAACCTAAAATTTGATAGTCATCTCAACTTAACTATTAAAAAAGTACATGCTAAACTGGGATCACTCTTCCGTATCAAACGGTTTCTTACCAACAACACAAGATCAGCCATTGCTTGCTCCCAACTTTTATCCACTCTACTCTAAGCATCTCCCATTCTGACTATCACAACAAAACTGAACTAAGCAAAATGGAAGCCTGCTATAACAGAATTGCTTGCTTTGCTGCAAATTGCTCATATAGAAATTATCACTGTACTGCTTTGAGACAGCTATACTGGATTGAACTGCCCAACCTCCTAACCTACAGTCAACTCTGCCCCGGTCATTCTGTCTATTACCTCCTCAATAGGTGTCCTGCCATCAAAAACCTAGTACAACATCACTCAGTCAAAAGGCCTCTTAGATCATCAAGCAAACTAATACTAGAAGTCACCAACAGCTATAATAACTTTGGAGATGCACTATATAGTAGTTCCGTGGCTAAAAAATGGAACTCTGTCCCCACTAGCATACAAAACAGATCATCCAAAGCCTCATTTAAAAACCTCATTAGTCTACATCTCAAGCAAAGTTGGCAGTGCCATGACTGCTCCCCAGGTTAGTGAAAGCGGATAAAGTACACATATAAAACCTAGAGTACTTGATAATAGTTTTCACTCTTACAAACACTGGCTAACGCACAATGTATGTACTATACCTGTGTACTATGTATGTATTCTACCTATGTTCCAAATTTGAGCTGTACACCACAAATCTATTAATTACCTTTATTTTTAAATTAATATTTTCTTTTGTTCTCTCCACTGTAACTGTTGATGTGCTGCATACCACTGTAAAAAAATGTCTATTGTAATTTGTGTGTATACTGATCATGTCTAAATATTTATATGTATCTATAATTTTTCTGTGTGGAGGTTTTCTCCCTGGGCCTCTGCTGAAAAAGGGCCTTTTCAGCTCAATCAGACACCCCCGGTTAACAAATGTAAAATAAAAATAAAATAAAAAGACAAAATAATAAAATGGTAAGCACTTTCATTTAAAACAGTGTAAAAGAAGTTTAACACTGTTTTAAACAAAAGCACTTACCATTTTATTTTGTCTTAATAAAAGTGCGTGGTGATTTTAATACAGCAGTAGTGCTGGTTGTTCTATCTGGGTCAGCCTGAATGTTGCTATCTGACTTGTTTTTACTTTGTCTGTTTGTGCTCGCTGGATTGGATATGATATAAGCACATAAGATATTAAATGGGAAATGTGAAGGAGCAGAACAGAGCAGAAGAAGAGAGAGAGTAGAGGCCGGTCAGACACATTTGAAAGGTGCTTACATCAGTCTGGACCCAAAAAAGTAGTATTTCATGCAGAAAGTTATGAAGCATTGAAACAGATTGCCTGGGCAGGGGTGGCTTGCAAATTCACAGGGGCCTTCAACAGTGCATGGGACAGCTGGCAGGGTTTAGGTAATTCCAAATGGGGGGTGGGAGTAGCAGCTACATATTAGATGCACCAAAATGGGCAGATCAGATAAATATATTCTTATCCTGTCATCACATTATGTAAGTTTGATGATAATAAAAAAAGAAGCCTATACATTTCAGAGACTATATCCATGGATCCCAAATGAAACATAACTAGCCAAGCTAGAGTTCTGAAATGTAGGCTGCAGTACATTACATACCCTTTTTTTCCTGTCTGCAGACTTAACATCATCAGGTTAAGGGTTACTAGCAGGTTCCCATAGTTAGGCTAGAAATACTGGAAAAAGATGCTCTTCCACTGTCCTTCCCCAGTTCTGAAGAACCAAGTACTTTCCATGATTAAGGCAGGTGAGACTGAGACCCGGATTAGGTGGTTCCATACCTCTCAACCCCTAAGCATTAAAAATCATAGCAGATGGTCATAAACAGGACCACTTTTTATTTGTCAAAATAGAAGATCTTTATTTACTAGATCCTATATAGTTAGTCGAACTGTATAAACATAGTTTATGTATTTAATAAAGTATATTCCCATAAACAGGTTCATAGTGGGGCATTTTAAGCTTAGCCAATTTCCATTTTGGTGCTTGAATTAACTTATCCCATTTGTTGTTAGATTGGCTTTAACCATGTCATGGTCAATAATTATACATTACCACTAATGAGAATAACTGGGATCATAGCACAGATAATCTGAAGGGACCCATACACGGGATAAAGCATTTAGGGGCTGCCTCTGTCCATTAGTAGTATAGGGGGATGTCCTGGGGTAAATTTTCTGTTTTCCATCCTTAGATCTAAGTTGCACTTGAATATGGACAAGGATAAGCATTGTTTTATGTGGACGGGGAGTCTGTTTCAGAGCAATGGTGTCCTCTGAAAAATAAACCTGTCCCTTCAAACCACTTTGTTGATGTAGCAGAAGGGGTTCAGACCCCAAGACTAAGTATTTATGATGCCATTTGACTTGCTGATGTGCAACAAATTCCTCAGTATTGGTTTGGAAGATGCCTGGTATGCCAGACACAGGTCACCTCTTCACAGTCAGTAGGATGCTGAGTATAGTGAAACGGCTTTGAGTTGGTCCATGTAGGACATATTAAGTCCTTGTATCTCTTTAGTAAGGTATCTCTGTGGGCATTCCAGTTGTTGCTTGCATCTGGACAGATGCATGCCAAAGGGGTCATTATGCTCAATGACTGGGCTAACAAGGGCTGAATAAAGGGTATTAAAAATACTCCTAGATCTAGATGTAATCCCTTTGTTTATAAGCTATGCAATATAGAAGGACTTTCTTATGACAATGGACATATGTTAGCTAAAGGTTGGGTCGTTGTCCACATAAGTTCCCAAGTCCCAAAGAACTGGGTCAGCTGTTGGGGTGTATTGCCAATGTGGTAGTTCTCTGGGGTTGATTTCTTCCCAAAGGATATAATTATGGATTTTTTGGCATTCAGTTTCAGTCCATGATTTTGGCAAGTCTTATTTATTTGGGACAAACCTTCCTGCAGGATGGCTAAGATATTTGAGGATTCAATGGCTTCTCTCAGCTTACAGTTATCTGCAAACTTAGTCATCCAGAGCTCTTTGGCATCTACTTATCTGAAGTAAAAGCCAATACTAAACAGGAGAGGTCCCAGCACAGAACCATGGTGGACTGTACTAGTGAATGGTCCTTTTGTGGAGGTATCTTCCCTATTTTGATTTTCTGCATCCTGTGAGCCAGTTGGGTTTGTGTCAAAAGCTTTGGTCAGGTTGAAGTATGCAATGTATGCTGTTTTACCTTCATCCATTGCTTTGGTGACCTTTTTTTAAAAAAGTCCACCAAGTTAACTAAGTATAACTTGTCCTTGAATAATCCAAACTGGGCAGGTCCAGTGCTTGGAGGTTCCTTAGGCTTTTATTGATTAGTTTCATGATAAGTCTTTCCATGGTTTTGCTTATGAGGCTGGTCAGACTTATAGGCCTGTAATTGCCTGGGTCTGTGGAAGGTCCTCCTTTATACAGGGGAATGACTGTAGCTATTTTCCATTTGCTTGGTACAAAATCTGTATGGAGACAGAGGTTGAACAGTGTTGTGGAGGGGGGTAGCTAAATCATATTTCATGCTATATAAGATGCATCCAGTGATATTGTGATGACCCATCGATACAATATGTTTAGTTTTGATAGCACTTTTAGGACTTGGTCTTGTGTTATAGCTGTTAAGTGAGCCAGTTTCAGGTATATCTTGAGGGACAGACAAAGGGAGATATGGATAAAGTTAGAGCTACATTTATTGACCAATAGGTTGGCTATATATTCAGTCTCAGTGTAGGTAACTTGTTCATAAGTAGCTGAGGACATTTCTGCATTGTGCTTTTGTGATTACAAACAATTAAAAAAGGTATTGTGATTGACTTTGGCTTGGGTACCTATTTTAGACTCAGACTTTTTTATTTCTGTGATGATAGCTCTAGCATTCTGGGAATTACTCTGATTACTTTTGGTCCAAAATTATTTTTCTTTTATTAAAAAGCTTGTTGATATTATGGTTCACCCATGTAGATTTATTTCAGGGGGTTGTCATGTGCATGTTTCTACATGGTGCAGCCGCATGTATGCAGCTTTTACATGCTGGTATAGTATGGTGATGTACTTTTTTTTCCAAACAACTTTATTGAATTATCTACCTTGTGATATAGGTACATTTACATTCATATAAAAGTAATCAAACTATATTAACGTAACAAACATTAGATTTCACGTATATTGCTATATATCATATAACCTAAGCAACATTACATAAATTATTAAATTCCTGCCTTTTTTTTAAACAAGAAACACCTTTAGTAAACCATCACTTACTACACAGGCTATCATACACTTATGTAAATGAAAACAAACCACACCGACACAATCCTAGTCGCAAGCATTTTACATCACAAACCATACTGACACACTTCCAGTTGCAAACATTATACATCACTTATAATCTACCCAATTTTTCTCACTTAAATATTACATAGCTCATTTAAGCCCTGCTGCCTTTTAAACCTCATTCCTCCCTTGTATGTATTGTTACCATTTTTCCTATGTAGTTTGCTCCTACCCTTTTCTAAAGATCTCAATTCCAGTTGTTTTATCTCTGTTACTATATTCACTACTTCCAGTTTAGTTGGTTTGGATTTTGATTTCCATTTTCTAGTAATTGCTTTTTTGGTAGCCACCAGAATTAGACACAGCAAGGCCTTACCATGTCTAAGCAAATTTCGAATCATCTCCCTTGTCAGACCATATTGTATGGTGATGTACTTTCCATGTATTCAGTGGACTTAACTGGGTTTGGTGAGGATTTGTACTTTGCCAATGTATCACTTAAAAGTAGATAGTTTTTCTTAGAGAAATTTCTAAACTTATCTTTTGGTGAAAGGATCTCTGATTTAAATTTTATTTCGAAGGAGACAGCTTTATGGCCAGACCTAACAAGTAATGAAGATACACAAGGAATGGTGCAAGATTTCTTCATATTAGTAAGGACAAGATCTAAGACATTGCTTGGACTAATTGTTCCAGGGCATTTGTATTGACAAAGTCCAAGAATCTCTGTGCTTGTGTACTGCTGGTGTAGGTTTTCCAGTCTATAGTTGGATAGCTTAGATCACCTAGGAAAATGGTATTGGGTTTAATACTGAGTGATTCTTGTTCCTGTAGATAAGAGCTGTGGCATTCCTGTGTCATAGAGGGAGTTCTAACTAATATATGGTACGAGACCTTTCTGATGGTGACTGGACATGAAGACGCTCTAGTGCATCATGATGCTTTACTAGCCCTGATATGAGTCTCTTTTGGGTAAAGACTGAGACACCACCTCCCTTTTTCCTCTCTTGTGCAGTAGGTGATATAAACCTGCAGAACGCATTATAGCACTGCACAGGTGGAGTGCTCCCCACTGTTTTAAACCATGTCTCAATTACTACACAGCTGTCAATGTCCTACATAGTAAGCCAGGCTTGTAGGGAGTGCAGTTATTGATTAGTCTCCTAGCATTGATCAGTAACATCTTCAAATTTTCCTTTACTTGTTTCATTATGTTGGTAGGTTTATCAGACTGGCATTGCCTAAAAAAGCCACTATGTTGGTGGACAATGTCTTTCCCAATAATCAAAACTCTAGCGGAGACAGATGTAGGCCATCCTTGGTGAAGCAGAGTGGTCTGTCGATCATATCCTCAAAGACTGACAAATATTGGACCCCCTTCAAATGACAACAAAAATGAAGACAATTACTGACGTTGATTGTATTTTGCTCATATTGAGGCATCATCCTTGAAAAAGGTAGAGCTCAGTGCTAGTGCATACCTGCCTTGGATACACAGTCCGAGAGCTGCATCATGTCTCGCTTCATATAGTCTAGGAATGTACACCTCACGTCATTGACACCCGTATGAACTAGGACAGAATCATATAACTGTATGAGGAACATCATAAATATAGGAGGAGCAATGCTAAATCTAAAGGGCAAAATCATGACAGTTGAGAAGCGTGCTCATTCATTCATGCTTAGAATGCTGATAGCACTCTTTGATGCTTCACAACTCTACTGCTAGCTGTGTTGACTGTCTTGTTTCATTTAGGCCTACACAGCTTAAAAGGAACACCATACGCAATACTTTTGTTTCACTGTAACCTAGTTTCACTAATGAATTCATAGTATTCAGTGCTGCAGTTTTAGTAATTGAAATGTGAAAATGACCTTAACTCAACAAACAAGGCAAAAGTGAATGCATTTTCTGACATGTAATTGTTTATCTTAATCTGAGCTCCAGGTAATTGCTGTCTAGCCTGCCAGCAGTCAGGAATGTAAGACCTCATTTGGTCCTAATTAACTGTCCGCAGTTAGTGTTAATGAATTAAGTACCCTGTCTTTAGAGAATCATCTGGCAGTTGGTGTATAATGTTAAGGCTGTGAGCTGTACTTCCTGTAGTACAGGGTTTGATTCCCTCAGCCCTCATTTGCATACTGTGTGACCTTGTGCAAGTCACTTAACCAGACAGTGCTCCCAGGTCACCCCTGAAAAGGGACTGTGTCTCCAGTTGGTCTACATGGTTAAGAAAAAGGGTATTATTACATTATTATTTGAATCCAGTCTAAATTGAATGTGGTATTTAATTAATCATATGTTCCTGTTTTTTATAAGTGATTTTTGTCTGGTCCTGTTCTGCTGCTCTGTTTGTGTTTACAATTTGGTATACATATCTAATGCCAATTATGTATTTGTTTTAGTGTATAAAGTGTTTAGTATTTTTAAACACAGCACCACTTTTGTAAGCCACACGATGATGACCCGTGATGGCACTTTATCTAGCACACCATTCCAAGGTTCTGCTCCCCTCTTTGTGTAAAAATGTACTGTCCAAATTAGAGCTGACTCTTCTGCTTTGTTTCTATGCTGTCTACTTCTCTCTGCTTTAATCTATTAACTCCAGTGGCCAACTTACCCTGCTGATACATTGAATAGAAATCATGTCCCTTCCCACATTTCCTTGTCTCTCACAAAGTAAACAGTGCTCTGACACTTTTCTCTTATCACAACCACTTACCCATTTGCTAATCTTTGTGACTCCTGTATTTCTAACTGTCCACCAGCTAAACTCACTCAAGCCTAAAATGCCTTTTTGTATACTTCCTTTTCACACCCATTCCTCTTTATGGCATCCAGAACTTTCCTGGGTCTGTTTTTTTTAAAACTGAGTGACTTACTAATAATAATAGACAGTATTAGAAAGGACAATGAGATATTAATAAATTGACACTAAGAATGTTAGTCTAGAATATCCTGCAGTAAAGAAATTAATCTTTGTTTGCCACTTATTATTCATATTTTCAAATTTATGTTAATATTTTCATAAGTGAGAGACACACATTTTATTGAGGTGTATGGTGTGAAACGCCAATGTGGGAGACAGGGCAATTCACTGTCAGTGCTGGTTTATATCACATTATACAGGAAATATTACTAGTTGTTTGTTAGTAACTTTGAAAATAAACAATATTTCCATATGTACTTAGTACTTCAAAAACAAGTGACATAAACTGACACATGACATTAGGTGAACCCTTAGATGTTCAGACTTTCATATTTACACTGTAAGCAGCACAGCTTGAGAAATACCCAGTATTATTTGTATTGTTATTTATACAATTAGCATGTTTTCATATTTGCAAAAATATTTCAATAAATGCACTTGTAGAGGAATTTATTGTTCTCATAAGAAAGTTTATGTCTGGTTCACAAAAAATGTTTTAGCAATATATATCTAAGTTGTACATTTTTAAGATTATGATCACTTGTTTCTGAAAGTTTAGAAAAATATAATTTGGGGGTTGTGTGCATTATAATACATTATACAGTATTATATGACTAAGACTATGCATGCACTGTTATCACCGTAAAGAATACTTCCTACTGATAATATTGCTATTTGTACAGCATTAATAGCTTTTATTGTTCACAAAATATTTACATTTGTTTATCTTATGCTTTTTAAGGTTATTTTTCAGAAAATGCTCTGGAATGCAACATGTGCATAGGTTGCTCGAGGTGTAACATTCCCTACCATAGAAGTGCTAATGAGTTAATACATACAGATGCAAGGTCCTCAAGACCTATGTATGGTAGGCTGGATTTGGTCTCTCCAATGCTTAGTGCCCTGGAAGGATAGCATATACTTTTGTAAAATAAACCCCCTTGCCCTGCAAACAAACATCCTGTTGCTTTCACTTCTGTGTTATATCATTAACTTTAGGTGTGCCAATCAGTTCCTTATTTTTCCTTCTTACAATGCCTTTACTTTATCCTCTCCACACACAACAAAACATGTAGTTTTGCTTTTTTTGTCTTAATTCCTGCCATGTCTTCCTATCCCACTAACCTCACCAGGACTTGTTGATTGCTGACCACCCATTCTCCCAGAGTACTATCCCTCACTTTGGCATTACCAGAAATTGGGCTCCTGTTGAAGCTCTGAGGGCCACACATATGATCCTCAGAATAGCAAGAATAAAACTGCAAATATGGGGACTATCTGCCAAGTCCAAGGCTGTCATAACTCAGAATATTCCCTTTACTCCATGGCACAGTGATTCTGGATTTAGTATAAATAAGTAACAGGGATGTTGGGTCACATAAACCCTCTGTATCTGGGGGTATAGTTGGTAATGATCATTTGCAAAAATGCTTTAATAGAAGTACAGTGAGTTTGAAGATCAGCTGTATTTCTTTGCCAATTACATGACGTTTCATAGTGGTGGGTCTCATATCTATGTGTTTTACACTTGTGATAGGAAGATCCAGGAAGATTCTCATTATGCTTGTCAGTGGAGACTTTTTTCCTAGTGTATTCTCAGTTTAAAATCTGCTTTCATCCTCAGACTTTATAACAAATGTTAAAAAAATACAAAACACATCTTTATATGCTCCAAGTAAAACCAGTCCATCTAAAAAGAATATAGAAACTATTAATCACGTAAACAAATTTATCAATTAATCAATTAAACAAATTTATCACAAACAAATTTCACTTAAGGAATTAATACAACTAAAATTTGTTTTAAATTTGTTTAAATTGTTTAATTGATTAATTGTTTTTACATTCTTATTGGATGGATTGGTTTTACTTGGAGTATATAAAGATGCATTTTATATATTTTTTTAACATTCCTGATAAAATCTGAGGACGAAAGCAGATATTAAACTGAGAATACGCTAGGAAAAAAAAAGAAACATTGGTCTATTCTCTCTTACATTCAGATGCTTTGGTTTTGTTTTATATTGGTGTTGATATAAAACTGGTTGTGTCTTGGTTCCATTTTTTTTGTTTATGCTCATCAGTGGCCTGATTAAATTGGATACAAATCTATGTAAAAGAGCTAATCCTGTGCAAAGCCATGTGGCCCTCTGGGAATTGTCTCTTTCTATCTCCATCATAATCGAATAAGCTTATCAAGTTTGTCAGTATTGTCTTGCATCATCTGTGCCAGCTTTCCATGTGGAATAATATCAGGGGGCATGTTACAACTTTGCCAGTTTCACATCTTTTCTCTCAGTTGCAGTCAAAGTGAAATGCATCAAATTAGATGGTCATGCGCTTTTCAGTATGAAACCATGCTGTTGTCCAATGAGGGGAACTTCCAAAGAAGGATGTGACAAAAGATTAGTAAGAATGAGGATATGAAACTGCCGTGATAAAGCTGGTTATTTTCAATACAAATCAGTGAGAGGTTACACATCTGTACAAAAGTTATGGTGTGTAAGTTCACATGTATTTGATGTACTTTTAGTGTGTGTTTGGAAAACAATAAAACTTTCACTAGTATACAGAAGAGTGATGTCACTGTATCCATACAGAACTGTATTAACAAAACACTTCATGTTATTGTGACTCAGAAAATATAAAAGTATAATTTAAGTTCTAAACCGTTTAGTATAATTCCTACAATCATACAGAACTGCTTTGCCTTCAAATCATTTTAAGGTTATAATGAGAGCAGACTTTTCTCAACTGATGTTTTATGCTAATGGTTTTGTTTGTTAGCTCCTACCAGAAGTGGCATGCAGGAAAAACAGTTTTTATAGTCAGACATTGAAAAGACGATTTTTAGAAATAAATCTGCAGAAGGCCTAGTGATGATACTTGAGTGAAAAATGTTGCAGGGCTTCCTTTTATTAACACTGCTTTAAGATCTAGGCTGTCAGACATGAGAGCATACCAGCATGCTGATGGAATACTTGTTTTTCAAGACTGCTCCCATATTACAGCTAACTGCTATGCGGGTGTGCCACACTCCTTCATTTTTATAATAATAATGTTTAAGAAAGGCTAAACTTTGATCATAAAAGCATCAATCATGTAAGTGTGATATGAGCGTCAGTATGGTATCTGCCTTCAGGGACTTCCTTAAAAAAAGTTTCCAAGTCACAAGTCCTTAGCCAAAGCATAAGCTAATTCCACAAGACTGCAGCCCGGCAGGTATAAGAGCATGTGTCAGATGTTTCAAGGTAAGCCTCAGGAATCACTAGTATTCCTCTGTCAGGTGAATAAAGTGGGTGCACGGACTGTAGGGCCCCAACAGCTTCTTAAATATATAGCCAGTAGATGAGTAGTGTAGTCTGCATAATGTGAGTAATAGATATTGTGCTGAATTCTCCAGGATATTCACGATCAGTGCAGAGTCCACAAAACCATTGCTGAGTGACAGTACTGGCACTACCCAGTCAGTAGTCTGGCTTCAGACTTCAATTGTTGCTGCAGATGGCCAAGATCGACATCACTCATCCCCAGCTATAAAGGGAGTTAAAGCAGGCAGACTTGGAGGAAATTAGTCCCCATACACCCATGGCAAGTTCCTTAGCTAGGATGAGAGGTTTTATTCTGGAGATTTTTTTAACACACAATGTATCTTCTCCAAAGTTGCCACAGGATCTTTCTGTGACAACATACATTCCAGATGTACACCCGGGTAACAACTTCCAGTATATTCTCTCCACTAAAACTCTGTGGGGGATGAGGGCAGATGAGGAACATTTGAGGACCTTAACACTGCATGAACAACCATTGCTTCAGTCTTAGCTGAACAGAGCTAGAGTAGACTGGCTAATATCCAAAGGAAGATGTCATCCAAGCAGTGTCTCACTTATTTTATGTTAGGCACATGTTCCTGAAAGGATGTGACACCCGTTTGATGGTACTGATACTATAAAAAGTTTATGTAGAAAAACACTTTTAACAATTTGCCCTTTTCTGCACTGTTTTGCATCCACAGAGTTAGTATCTATAAGTTAGGGTTGTATGCGTGTGGGGGCTGTTTCCTCAAATAGGTTGCAGGGGGCTTGCCTCCTTGGGAAAAAAAAAAAACATTGTTTTTGATTCACTGAAACTGGTTTCAGTGTAACCACTTTGTAATATTGGCACTTGTAATAATGACATTCATAGAGTTGTCAATAATCTGGTGTCACTGGCATAGTAATATCTCAGTCCTCTACTTTAAATCAAATCTCCAAAAAGATGCATGTATACTCCAAATAAAAGAAAGAGGAGCAAAAATCAAACCCTGAGGTACCCAACATGTCAGTAGGAAATAAAAAACAGAAATAAAAGAAAAAGAGGATCGTCTCCTTCTTATGTACCAGAAGGGAGAAATTGGAAATTAAAGTACAGTGACCACATAAAATATCAGTCAAGATTCTGTGATCAGCAGTATCAAATGATGAAGAAAGATCAAGAAGAGACCAAGACTGAATATTTCCTAATATCCCCCGCTATTAGGGGATCATTACCCACTCTACATGATGGCCACTGTTGATGTGACACCCCAAACTCATGTGCATAAATGGGAAAAACGGGGGCCTGTGGATGTGGATGGAAACATAATCTAAAGAGACTTTGCCTCAGTACTGTATAGAATTCTAAAACCAAGTTAAACATGTTCAAACAGACTATGATAACATAAAAATAACTACATCTATTCATAAGCTATTTTCTCAATTACTTTTTCAATAAAATTGAAGGTTAGAGACTAACCGATAATTCCCTATATTGCTTTTGGATCAAGAGATAGTTTCTTCAATAGCTGACTATCCACAGCCTCCTTTAAACAAGATAAAAAAGCCAGTCCTGGGAGAAGACCACACAATATGAGAAATAACTGGACGTAAAGATTCAAGACAAAATACATACAGCCTTTGCAGGTCTAGTTGACAAAACCTGGATGCACAGCTGAGATACTTTTTATCAAAATGAGGCAGTTTTAACTCAGGTGACGAAGGCTCAGAGGGAGCCAAACAGTCACATTCTCACTACTCCTAAAAGTACCTGGTGTATAACCATATTGAATTTGGGCAATCTCAGTGCTAAAAATATATGCTGCCCTCTAACACTTGGAGGCTAGAAATGCTTTCCTGCTAATGGGAGAGATTAGATTGCATCACCTGCTCATGACCTGGAAGAGTTTGGAAAGAAGATTTGCCACTAAAATTCTCATTAGGAAAGAACTTGGCCTCGGTATGTTTGATACAGCACACATTGTTCACACTAAATAAGGTGTCCTTCATTGTGTGTTTCTTCTACATAAATTACAACACAGCTGATGTTGCTCAGTTTTGGGGCTGTGAACGATAGGAAAATACTAGCAGAATCATTATCAGCATATGACTGCTATAGGTCTCATCAGTACAGGTCTCTGTAATAAATCAGGATAGAACTCATTCAAAAGGTCAGCAAGTATGGCTTTCAACCTGACAATCATTAGAGTCATCTGAATGTAGAAGTGGACCATAATGTGGTGCTAGCAAGCCACCTCCCTGACAGTTTGGCATAGCCTAGGACAACGTCTGTTCTCACATATTCGTACCCCATGGCAGCAGTTAATGACCCTAACAGAAATGCAGACACCTTACTCTGGTCCTGAAGCCTTAAAATCCCTGCTGCTCCTCAGTTGATAACTCTTAAATAACCTTATTACTTACAACTGCTCAGTATAGCAGACAAAGCTGAGTCAACCAAAGGTCAGAGAGTAGACATAATGTCACTGTTATATTGCCAGATTCATAGATGGGGAAAATAAAGTTCCCTTCACTAGCAAATAATAAAAGGCATGGACCATACAAACATTCTTGTAAACAACAATGTTGTTTAAAAAATCAGCACGTCAGTTGTATATTTTAAACTATAATGTTGACAAAATTAAAAATCAAGTCAGTAATAAAATGATTGGTTAAAAGTATAATAAATATGAAAGCTGAAATTACAGTATGTAAGTGCATGCAAACAGCAGAATCTAAACGCTGCCAAAATTAGGATGGTAAAGGCACAGTAATAGCTAAGACAGCTGTCAAAAAACTAGAGGGAAGAAGAGGAAGGAGAAGAAGAAGATGATTAATACAGAAAATGCATGCGGTGTATTTCAAGAGGAGGACGAGTTCAGAGACAGGGTTGATATATTCTGTAGTTATGCATGTCACAAAAAGAAAGAAATGAATCGACAAAAATGAGGTAGTAAAATATCTAGATCTCAGTGTGAGTAGTTTAAAACATGAGCACAGGAGAGAAACAGGCAAAAATAAACAAGATATGATTTGTCCTCAAGGCACTGCAGTATATGTCAGACAAAGACAGAAATACTTTTGAATTGTGATGGGGAAGAAAAGAAATATGCAATTTAAGTAATGAAAATGTTATAAAAGTCTAGTTATCTGAAAATAAAGATTTTAGATGTGATGTTGTTAAGGTAGGGAGAGTTTCTGTGGATGATTTATGTGATAAGACAGGCAGTTTAGGTTAGGACTGATGTGTGGGCCTTTGAAAGAAAAATAAATGAAGGATTTATTTCAAATAATGAAGCATGTTTCCGTATAAAGTCATGTAAGATATGGATAGGAGATTTTGCCTTTTGGGGAAAGTAAAAATGAAGGAAGAGGCAGTTAATGATGTTAAAATGTTGGGAAGTAGGTATTCCTGTGGAAGTTTTGAAGTTTAGAAGGGATGAAAGTAATAAAGGTCTTATTTAACATTATTTTAAAAAGAGGGAAAGCACCAACATATTGGAAGAAAGCTGTGGTGGCTGTAGTACCTAAAGATGGTAAAGACCCTTCAGACCCTGCTTCATATACACCAATTTCAATTTTAAACCATGATTATAAAGTGTTAATGTCTATTCTAGCTAGAAGAATGGCAAAGGTATGGCCAAAATCGATGGATATGGATCGATGTGGTTTTGTGGAGGGGAGACAAACATTTAACAACATTAATAGAACAATGACGATACAGAGGGAAGCAGAATGCAAAGAAATCATTCAGCAGAGTAAGCTAGGATTTCATGAGGAGGGCAATGGAAGCATTTGCATTCTCTGACACAATAATAAGGTTAATTAGAAAGCTATATGAAGGATCAGAAGCAAGAATTAAAGTGGGAGCATTTCTCTCTGATAAGTTATGTATGAACAGAGGAACCAGGCAGGTCTGTCCTCTTTCTCCTTTGTTACTTGTTTTATATTTAGAGCCATTAGCAAAGAAAATAAGGGAATTAGAAATTCAGTGATATAATTAGTGTAGTAATCAAGAAAAGCTGCCTTTATTTTCAGATAATATTATTGTGTACCTTACAAATCCAAAAAGGAAATCTCAGTGTTATGGAATATTTTGAGACAGAGACCAAGTTTTTTGGTTTATAAAAATTAATGAAAATAAAACAAATGCTATACCTGTAAATTATGTACCCACACATGAACTGGTTCAGCAATACCCATATTTATGGGGGAACAATAAGATTAAGTATTTAAACGTATGGATTAAAAAAGCTTCTGTTATAGCAGCTAAGGATATGTGTGAAGAGACTAAAGAAAAGATAATACAAAAACTGAAAAACTGGAAGCTCTTGTTTATGGATGTGGACAGTAAGATACAAGTAGTGAAACTGTTTTTAGTCCCTTTACCTATATATATATATATATATATATATATATATATATATATATATATATATATATATACAGGTCTGCATATTTTTATCAACCAGAGGTGACATAGTGGACAATAATTAATAAAGAGTTGAAGGAATTTATCTGAGAGGTGAAGAGGGGAAGAAGGCAAGAGTTAAGGGGGATAAGCTGATTCTTCCAATAGAACAAGGTGGTTTAAGGTTACCTGATTTGAAGGGATATTTTAGAGCTACAATATTAAGGTTCATATACATAACACAAGCAAAAGGCTATAATTCAAAGAAAGTGGAAAGGGATGATGATGAATAGGGAAATTCAAGAAATAAGGAGAGAGAGAGATTAGGATTTGGGATGTAGAACCTTAAGGAAAATTACAAGAGCCATACAGACAATGGAAAGATGATAAATCAGAAAGCAAAGGGGAGTAGTATTACTGAAACTGAATTCATCCTCAAGTCTTGGTGAGTACCTTCATGAGGTGGACCCTGTTTTTTCACAAAATCTCGCCAGGATGACACTGATATATAGACTGTATATACATATAGCATATATTGTTGACAGAAGTAGGTTAAAAATTAAAAAAAAAGATAGCTGAGTGCACAAGACCCGTGATAAAAATAGTGCCTAATCCCGGTTAGGTACATTGGTGCCAGGACTGGAAAAATGACAGTGTAGAATCCTCAAAATACATAAACATTCCTACAATGGGGCCAGACCAGGCCCAGGGGGAGGATGGCCCCCCATTTTAGAAGGAAGTAACAGTCCACAAAAATTTCAAAAACTGATAGGCCAAAGAAGAGCCATAAAGACAATGAAGTAGACTATTGAGGATAAGAAAGACATTAAGTATTGTTACTATTATGCAAAAAGCCCAGAATTTATGGACACAAGATATACAAAACGATTAATACAGAAATTAGAGGAAAGAAAAATACTTCAACAAGAAAAACTGTCAGAAGCTTCAAATAAAATTTATGTTCATTAACACAACAGATTTGTGAAAAACAGTATATAGGCCAAGAAACTTTGATCTGTTTGGAAAGAGAAGCATCTGAAGAAGTGCGAAAATATAAACAACAAAACCTAGAGATTTATGAAAAGTATAAGAAAGAAATATGGACATAGGAAAGAGAGATTTGATATGGTTCAATATGCAAAAGTGAAAGCCAAATTAATCAATATAGATAAGGCAGCCCCAAAGATATTCAAAGAGAAATACAGGTAAAGGCATCCAGATATGGAAAAATATCACAATTAAAAAAATAATATCACAAAAAGGGAATATAGAAAAAAAGATTAGTAAAGTAGAAGTTAAAAAACAGAAGTTGAAATTATGGATTGCCTGTGGTAAAATGAATGATTTGGTATAGAAGGTCCATCACAGACTGCATCACAGCATGATAGAACGAGTCTCCAAAGTAAGGAGAAACAGGAAGATCAGGAGTGTAATATCTATGCAAAGGAGAAATCAAAACGAATCAATACAAAAAGAGCAGCACCAAAGATCTTTGAAGAGAAATACAGGGAAAGGAATCCAGACATGGAAAATTTTACAATACACAAAATAAGAAGACAAAGAGGAAATGTAGAAAAGGAGATTAGTAAATGAGAAGTTAAAGAAATAGAAACTGAGGTGATGGAGTACCTGCAAAGTGAAGGATTCAGTGTAGAAAATCTAATTCAGAAAGCACCACAACACGATAGTGCAATGGACCTCCAAATTAAGGGGAAACCAGTGGAACAGGAAGCAAATGGTCACATGCCATATGAAGATATTTTGGCGCCTTCCACAGTAAACCAGTATAAATGTTTACTTGAAGTTGGACAGCAAGGGAAGGAAAAGGAAACTGTGGAAACTCTGATGCAGTCAATGTTGAGGTGTGATAGGCCAGTGAGTTCCCATATGACAGAGCAACAGATGACACAGGATGAATTTGAAGAGAATGTGCCACAGTAAGATGCTGAACATTCTATAGAATGCCCGCAGGAAATGGAAAACAAAAAATGTGCACTTAGTTTAGAAGAAAATGAGCTAAGAGAAGAGTTGCTTGATTTAATAGAGATAGATAGACTTATTAAGATCAATAAAAGAAATAGACTGCAGAAGGTCAATAAAACCCAAAAAGTCAGAATGTTTGATAAAACAAATGAATACAGTAATTAGGACTGTTCAAAGAGATCCATGCGATATAATAGAAGTAAACAGGATATATTACAGTGCAGCTAAATTAATAACAGATAAAGTTCTACCACAAGTACACAGGGTAGTGAGGGAAAGGAAGGGGGAGAAATTGAATACCATCATGGAAGTATCGAATAGAGAAAACTATAAAGCAATTAAGACAAGAAGTGTCACTGTTAGAAGAGTACAGAAGAGGGAACAGATGAACAAAAATACTTAGAAAGATAGATATGATAAAAGCAATGCACTGTATTAGAATAGATCAGGATCTATTATGCACTATCGCAAATAACAAACTAAACATCTCAGCACAGGCAGAAAAACTTAGAAGATACACAGATAAATATAAATGAAAAGTTTAAAATAAGCAATTTATCGATGACCCCAAAAAGTTCTGTACAGAACTGGGAAACAAGACAAAAGGAATTGAAAGACCACCAAAAAAAAGAAACAGAAACATTTTGGAGAAGTATTTATGAAGATCCTATGGAACATAACAAAGATGCTAAATGGATAGAAGAAGTAAAAGAAAGAATAAGAAGTTTAAAGGTACAGGATATGAAATGGGATGAAGTAACAGCCAGAGAGATTGAAACAAAGTTAAGAAAAGCCTGTAATTGGAAAACCCCAGGCCTAGATGCACTACCTAACTTCTGGTTAAAAATATTAACATCTTTGCACCAAGATTTAGGCATGAGTAACAACTATTTATATTCTCACCCTGAACAGACACAAACTTGGCTAACAACAGGAAAACAATACTCCTACTTGAGTGAACCTGCGAGCTACCCTAAAAATTATAGACCAATAACTTGCTTTCTGACGATGTATAAACTACACACTGGAATTAATACTGACAGAATTTATAGTCATTTAGAAGAAAACTCAATTACGGCAATAGAACAAAAGGGCAAAATATATATTTGGTGTTAAATGAAGTCATAGTGGAGAAGTGTAAAAAGGGGAAGATCTAAGTATGACATGGATTGACCACAAAAAAGCATTTGATAGCATCCCACATTTATAGATAAAAGAGTGCTTAAAAATGTACAAGATACTCCCTACACTGATCGACTTCATTACAGTGAACATGAAACAGTGGAAGCCCACTTTGCAATTAAGCCATGAAAAAGGACAAATTGTTATTCCTGGGATAAAAATTCAAAAGGAGATATTCCAGGGTGAATTTCTGTCACTGCTGCTATTCTGTCTTGCCCATAATCCATTTAGCTATCTACTTAACAGCTTAGGACATGGCTCCTAGAAAACAACAAGGTGTAAAGACTTTTCATCTTCTGTTTGTTGATTTAAAACTGTATAGCTCATCAGACGAGGAACTGAAAGCACAATTGCAAGTTGTTAAAACTTTTTCAGATGATATAAGAATGTCATTTGGTCTTGATAAATGTGCAAAAGCAACATTTTAAGCAGGAAAACTGCAGTACCAGGAAAACATCAGTTTGGGACAAGAATGTGATGTAAAAGAACTTGAGCAAGAAGGAGTGTATAAATATTTGGGAATTGATGAAGGATCAACAATAAAACATGAATAAATGTGAATAAAACGTAGTAAGGAATACTTTAGAAGACTTAAATTAATGCTGAAAACAGCATTGACATACAGGAGCAAAATCCAGGCTATAAATCTATTTGTTCTTCCTGTCCTAACTTACAGTTTTGAAGTGGTTGACTCACCCCAAAATGTGTTGGATAGATTAGATAGGAAAACAAGAAGGACGCTTCATGCTCAGCAAATGATTTATAAAAATCAGTGCATACCAAGATTATATATTCCCATTCTGAAGGAGGGATGGGCCTCCTTGAAATTGATTACATGTATAGATTTGCAATCGTGGGACTGGACACATATCTGTTGACCTCACAAGACCCAAATGTAGTGAAAGTTTTGAAACATGAGGAGAATCAATCTAAGGTGTCAAGCAGGAATGGAAATCAAACCACGAGTAGATAAAAATCAGGCAGCAGCTGAATGTGCCAAAAAAACAAAAGAAAGAATATAAGGTGAAGGACCAGATGAAAAGGCAAGATATGTGGAAAATGCATAAATATAGTTGCAAGTATAGAAAGGATCTGGAAGAACCTCATGTTGATCAGGATTGAATGCAGGGATGGTTAAGCAGAGGCAAATTCAAACCAAGAGATGAAAAGTTAATATTAGTGGCCCAAGATAGTGGGCTATGTACACATCAGCTTCAAAGTCCATTGAACATGTGGGGAAATGGGTTCCTTTCAGAATATCGAAGTTTTAAAACTTTGAATTTCATATGGCCGAGACCATATGATGGAAGTTTTAAAACTTTGAACATTCTGAACGGAGATCTCACTACAGTGCAGAACAGGAAATTCTCCCTTTTCCTCACTGTAGTGCAATCTTGGAATTCATATATCTAAATAGCAGGGGCTGTGGGGGGTGCAGTGGGGCTTGATCCCCTGCAAAAATGTCCAGGAAAATGTTTTTGTTTTGTTTTTGTTTTTCTTTCAGGTGTTCAAAGTTTTGACACTTCGATCATATGGTCCCGGCCATATGAAATTAAAAGTTTTAAAACTTCGATCATCTGAAGTAGATGCAGTGAAACAGACAAATGTAGGTTTTGTAAAACATGATTGGAAACAGTTGCACACTTTGTTGCTGGTTGTGACATACTAATAGCAGAAGGACTGTGTACTGAAAGGCATAATAATGTGGCAAGACTGTTGCACTGGTGATTCTGCAAACATTATGGTATTGAAGTGGCTGAAAAGCACTGGAAACATGAGCCACAAAGCATCATAGAAAATTATGAAGTCTACATTACATGGGATCACCCATTACCAACAGTTCAAAAGATAAGTGCTAGAAAACCAGATATAGTGGTCCATGAAAAGAAGACAAAAGTAGCATTGATCATTGAAATTGCCACACCCAGTGACTACAGTGTCTTGTGTACAGAGAGAGACACAAAGTCATAAAATATCAGGATTTGCAGGCAGAAATGAGAGCAATGTGGAAAAAGGATACCCAGGCAGTTCCAATAGTAGTAGGAGCAACGGGTCTTATAAAAAAGAATCTACAATTGTATTTAGATATGTTACCAATCCATGTAACTCCATACAAATTGCAGAATGAGTCATTACTGGACACACTGTGGGGGCTGTGAAGAGCACTTCTAGCTGACATCAAAGATTGAAACAATACTAAATTCATGAACTTTAATTATACTTTGACTTAGGAATGGGATCTATTCCCAACATGGTATTAGAAACCCAAAAGATTTGGAGAAATTAAAAAAGATTGAAACTATTATAGTCTTAATATAGAAGAAAGTATTCTAAGGGCTAAGCCAACATAAGAATGGAGAAAGGAGATTTTGCTGATCAGAATGACTGTACGTAGGGGTACATAGAATAGGCAAATTTACTGGAGAAAACTGGCAATGGAATCAGGTATTGGGAACAAATAACTAGAGAGGGAAAGGTAATAAAATGGGAAGGGGCCAAGAAGACATTTGGACTGCAGGCTAGAGACTGCCTTCCCTACCAGAGATTGATATCAAAGTATAGGCAAAGAGAAAGGGGAAGTGAAAGACCTGATCTGGTAGAGTTTTCAGTTGAATCTAGAACAGAAGTTGATGTTATAATAAAGGATAATTAGTAGAGCATATAAAATATTGCATGATGACTATAAGAATCAATCAGAGGAGGTTTGAAAAAATTGGGAAGAGACACTGGTTAAGCACTTTGCAATGGAACAATGGGAGGACATATGTATGGCTCCCAACTGGGTCTAGGACTATTCACTGAAAGCACATTTCACTGAAAGTCAAATGACTGTGCACAAATCACTGAAAGCTCAATTCACTGAAACTCAATTCACTGAGATACATTTCACTGAAAGTTATATATGGCCTTTTTCCCACTGTTGTGTGACCCTGGAATTAGTATATATAGCAAGGGGGGGGGTGAGCCCCCCACATATTTTAGATATATATTAAGTTCAGAAAAGAGTAATTTATTGGAATTGCAAGTATCCATGTATATAGTTCAGAATATTTAAAACAGGTGGCGGGCTATGCCCCCCACCCCCTTACTGTATATACTAACTCCAGGGTTGCACAACAGTGGGGAAAAGGCCATATATAACTTTCAGTGAAATGTGTTTCAGTGAAATGTGTTTTCAGTGAATTGAGCTTTCAGTGAATTGTGCACAGTCAAATGTGTTTCAGTGAAATGTGCTTTCAGTGAATAGTCCTTGACCCTCCCAACTATGTAATTAAGTCTAGCAGGTTTAGGATTTTTGCTTGGAAGTGTTTGCATTTGTATTTTTATACTGCAAGTAGCCTTCAAAGAATTTTTCCTTAGCTGGATGGCAAATGTTGGAGGTGTGATGGGGGAAAGAGGTAAATGGGAACATATGTTTTCAGAGTGTAATGAGTAGACAGATTTTAAGAATTCCCTATAGATAGTCTTCTAAAAATATTGGGAGAGCAAATGGGTGTTAATAAGGAAATGATTCTTTTGAGCTGGGATACAGGATCTGAATTGCCTAGAGATTTTAAGGCCTTGTTAAGTTTAATTCTGGTGGGTGCCAAAAAAGCAATTGCTAAAAAATGGAACTCAAAATCCAAACCAACTGTATGTGAAGTGTTGAATATTGTAACAGAGATAAAAGACTGGAAGTGGGATCTTTAGAAAAGTAAAGGAGCAAATTACATAGAAATAAATGGAAATTGTGGGAACAATATATGCAGAATAGGGTTCAGGACGAGGCGTGAAATTTAAGGGAGGGCAGGAATTGAGCAGTTTCTGTAATGCAGAATATATGTGATGTCTAATATATATATATATATATATATATATATATATATATATATATATATATATGGAAAATATTATTATGGTTTGTTTTCTGTTATATTAATGTATGTTTGCCTATGTCGTAAGTGGTAATTTAATAGCAAAGAATGTCTTTCGGCTTTTCCCATTTAGGGGTCACCACAGCGGATCACCAGTCTGCAGATTGATTGGCAGTTGTGTTTTTACAGTGTCAAGTTGCCAGCCCGGTACTCAACATTCACTGAGGGCACACACATACACACGCACACCTACCTGCATGTCTTTGAAACTCATTTGACAGCAGGGAGACATTCAGACTCTGCACAGAAGCAGCTCCAGCTGGGAATTGAACCGGAGAACCTCTTGCTGTGAGGTGACAGCACTAACTGCTGCACCACTATGGCTGAAATAAGTGGTAATTTAATAAAGGTGTTAAGTGATAGGAACTACTAGAGAGATGCCAGCTGAATAGTGGAAGAAGAAGAAGATATTATAGTGCATAAACTTAAGGACAGGCATAGACTATATTTCTTTCAACAGTAATTTGGTAGATTTAACAAGGGGAACTTAAAATACAGGATGTTCTGATCATACGGGAGTGTGAAGTATAATTAGTAGAAATATAATGATAATGAAAAGGGGAGGGACCATTGAGGAACAAACTGATTATTGTGGGATGACCACTTAGGAATGATGCTTTTCTGTAAGTAGAGTTATTGGTAGATGGCATTAAGAGAAAGATTAAGAAAGGAGATATAATTTATAGCAAAAATAAAAACAGAAGAGCCAGCAATGAATATATGAATATTAAGTAGATGAATGAAGACTTAAACAACAATTATTTGCTATTAAACAACAAAATATTTGCAAATATACCAGAGAAGGAAAGAAGAAAAGAAATGAAAGTTTAGTTGATTCTACAAAGATGTGCATTAAAAGGGGAAAACAAGACAAAGTGTCAGCATTTTTAAACAATAAAATGAAACAAATGGAAAGAAGACAGAATGATGCAGATGGCACTGGGAAACTGAAGACTACACAAATATGGTACGTATTAGAATTTTATTTAAAGTTAATAGTCTGATTCTCACACAGACTGGGTCGTGAAAGATTAAAGAAGACAAAAAAGAATTATTGAAAAGAGTTATTACAGCAGAACTAATACAAGTTTTTAAAAGAGGTTGATATGGAGAGCTCTGCAGTGGTAGGTAGTATTGAAAATACAATGCCTAAACTATTAGAACATGATTAGAAAAGAATATTTTTGTTAATGCTTAATGAAAGACTAAATAAAGATACCCAAAGTAAATATTTGTCTTCATTGCATACAGTTTATATGAAAGAAAGAAGACAGACAATATATAAGCAGTTGAACACTAATTGTTGCAATTACACTGATTACAAACTGCTCAGGAAAATGTCTTAAATCAGTTAGATTTTAGAAATCATAACTCTAGAGGTTTCATAAAAGTAGAGGCATACATGTGTTGCTTGACATCTGTAAGGCATGCAAAAGTATGAAACATTGCCAGACGTGGACATTTTTTAAAAATAAAGTTTTGGAAATAAGATTAGGAACTTCATTATTCTGTTTATATATGCTTATATTATCCTATTAATGAATGCTTGGAAAGGAAATAGAATACAAGTGAGCAATGGAGACAAACAAGGCTATCTTCTCAGTCTCTGTCTTCTCAGTTAGTTGTAAATACACTAAGAAACAGGTGGACTACAAAGAGAAAACTGGAGACGAGAGATATTTGAAAACATTAGGCTGCCATTTTTTAGTTATGCAGATAATTTAATAGTGATTGCCAAAAATGTTAAGCCTGACAGTTTTTTCTGTTGCACAGATGCTATAACAATGATGAGCAGACATGCTAAATTTGTACCATAGGTTCTGGAATCTTCTACCATATAGATGTATTATATAAGAAGGGGAATGAAGAACGTTGCATGTTACATCCATTTGCATATGTATTACATTCACAGGTTATTTAAACTGGAAGGAGAAGACTTAATTAATAAGCCTGTAATAAAAAATATTGAAAGCTATGACATTTCTTAATTTCCAAAAAAATGTAAAAATATTTGCTAAGGAGTATTATACAATGCATTTAGGAGACTGAGAGCTTGGAGGGTAGAAGAAAAAAGACATTTGGGAGAAAAGAAGGAAGTGATACACTCCTGTGTTGGAAAAACACTATGCATGTATTTAGTTATTCATTCATTTACATTAGGTAAAAGAGCTGGTCTTTGTGGTGCTTTTCAGTCATTGCCTGAGCCAAAAAGGAGTCACAAACAAGCATAAAGCTATATGTGAACAAACTGGACAAAGCAGAATTGTACATGAAGAATTAATCAATATAAGCATACAAATATGCATACATTAAGACAATAATTGTACATGCATAAATAAATTAATCAATACAACATATAGTTTATGTCTGCATTAATTTTTATAGAGGGCCTAGTTTGAGATTACACATTTTACAATGTATGGAAGGATCACTATACTAGCAGGAAGATAACAAAGTTACACCTGTTGAATGATAACATGTAAAATATGTGCATAAAACAGGAGTATTATTCTGCACTCACAAAAGAAATGTATTTATATACTTCTCAAGGGTGATCTTTAAGAAGTTTAAATATGGAGAAGTCTGCAGTGCGCCACATATTTTGTGGAAGACCTTTTCAGCTCACAGGGGCAGTTTTGGAAAATACTCTTTCTCAATATCTAAGTGAAATACAACTATGTCTAATTGTGTGCCTTTGTGAGTAGGTTGTAGTTCTCTTTTTAGCTTGTTGGATAAAGGAGAAGTGGAAGGGTTATAGTACTTTAACTGTTAAAGAATTAATAGAAGGGTGACTTTTGCTTTTGTTGGTAGCCATTCAGCTTGTGACACAATTTGCCAGTGGTATTGTGTCACAGGTCAGGAAAATAAATCATAAGATTTTCTTTTTTATTACTTGCATACTTCTGACCTGTCCAGAATTTCAAAGAAAGTGCAGATTTTTGCCTCATATTTTTGTGCTATTCTTCATAAAATGTGTGTCTTTCTGGCAAATCATTGAGGATTGAACTCACTAAATAATGACATGCTTTTATGTTTATGTCCTTCAAAAAATGCATGCCAATGCAAAACCTACAATTCGATCAGCTTTCTAAGTTTATAGGAAGGGTATTTAAAATTTGCCCTCCCCCATTGTTTTTGGCTTTGTTCAGAATAGTTGTGGTATGAATGAGATTTACAGCTATGGTAACTTTTCGTAAGAAAGTATTCTATGAGAAATTCAATGTCGGGAAGGGAATAACATATCCCAACAATGGAATGAGTACATTGCTGTAAATTTTCAAGCTTCCCTGGAGAGCAGGTGAGAAGGTTTATAAACAAACTTTACTTGGATTAGCACTTTATCCATATTGTCTTTATGTGGTGATAGAAGGAAATGTGTTCAGGAATCCATAATATTAGGCATTTTTGTTTAGTCACTGATGAGAGTGGATTATTTTATATGTTTTTTAAATTTTTTTGTCTGGTTATTACTTCCTAAACGCATTACAGTTGTTTGGGGAGCATTTTATAATTAGGTTATTTGTTATTAGCCAGTTCCAGAGAAGAATAAGGCCTGTTACAAGGTTTTTGTATTTTTATAACAGCAGAGCAAACGTTATTAGAAAATAATAGCAAAATAGACCAATAAACTACACATTCCCCGTGCATCATGCTCAGAAGTCATCAGCAGTGTCTGCTCAGTATTCTATCCATTTATTACTGTCCATAGCCTATTTCTGGTTAACAGTGATCAAGAACATTCATTTTATGCATACAGTAGTTAGTTCTACTTTAAGATAACATCCCAGTTCTATGAACAAAGTGTGCACTGCATACCCCAATGTCCAGGTTCAGACAGAGTGTTGCATGCCCCTTTGGAAACTCTTTTGCTTCAAGGTAATAATTACATTATAACTCAACTACTCTGTGCTTCAAGGTAATAATTACATTATAACTCAACTACTCTGTATACCCTTTAAGCTCTGTATTTTCCAAACATTTTTACTATAACTATTTATGTAATTTAAAACTGCAACGCTATGAACTTGTTTCTCAAATAAACTATATTACAGATTTGAAAGCTTTGTTATCAGGGAGATCCCTTACTTTCCAAGGGACAGTTCCCCAAATTAATAGTTACTTCTCTATCTTTTACGTAGTCAGTTTTTAAGCTGATTTTATGATTTAAGAGTGAAGCTGTCATCTGTTATATATTACTCATTAATATATATTTGGATTATTATTTCTTTATTTTCCAGATACAGTGATTACTGATGTTAGAAACATTTTTGACCCATTAAGCTACCCTAATTTTTTCTTGTAAATACTATGGAATCTAATTCAATTATTCATAATTTTGTTTCTTCGCATATATTAAATGGGCTAGTCTAACTGGATAAAAAAATACAATTTTCAGCAGAGGCCCAGGGAAAAGATTTCCACTTGCATAAGTTATAATAATAATTAATAAACTGCAGTCTGTTTAAAATAGTAGCACAAGCAGAAACATTTTCACATAGCTAATGTATGGTGATACATACGGCTAAAGCTAGAATATAGAAGAAACAGAAGCAGCTTTGTAACAACCAAAACGCAGCTGTATAACAAGTCATGTACAGCTGTGCACAGTAGTTTGTACAGAACATAATATAAAATAAAAAGTAGTAAAAGCTTTTTATATAAGCAAGAAGCAGACCGTTTGTTTTTGCAGAGATGGTATAATTAGTAAACAGTGTTTTGTAAAGGTAAGAAAAGAGGCTGTAAAGTTTGTAAAATTACCGTTTTCATTAGTGTAGAAACTTAGCAAGAATGGAGAAAAGGATCGTTGTATTCCCTTGAGAGTCAATTTTATTTTCACCTAAACTGCAACCAATGTAGGCAGGGGAAACCTTGATTTAATGTCGGATTTGAAGCGTGACATGTCAGGAGTACAGCAATATCCCTTACATTGCATTATTGTGTTAGGGACATGAATTCAGGGTTCTGCTGTGTGAACAGAAGTTGAGTTTTAACCTACTGAGTCTTTGGCACTGCTACATTATCATTTCAATAGTGACATAGCGATAATAGCCAGGTAATACACTGCTAGCAGAGCAGGTTTCAGTGTCACAGAGTTAGCATAGTTTTACTAGGTTACTTAAATATAAATCTGACGATGGAAGGCAAACTAACAATCAGATAAAACAAAACACATTCATTGGATGAATGGAAACTACTTCTGTTTGATGGGTACAAACACTAGACAATAAAGGAGCTGTTAAACTGAGGTCCCAGCTACCTGAGATGGTGGTAGCTCAGCTGCATGTAAAAGATACCTTGCATCTAACAAAAAGAGCAGGGAAGTTCCCTAATGCCCTGGCCAGATTTCACCTACTACTATAAATACCACTTCAGGTCTCCCTAGAAACAGGCCAGTAACCTAGTAGGATTAACCAGGTTAACAAAGGATGAATAAAATAAATGAATAGACTTCACTAAATTAATAGACTCCTCAGTGAATGTACTATTTCCAGTGCGAGTTATGAAGCAAAGATAATTCATAATGAGCTATTTAGAGATAGCATACAAGTATCTCATATGCTAGGATTAAATACAGTTTAAGTGCAGTTTTTGAAGAAGTTGTTAAAGAGGATTAGAGTAGCTGGGGAGATTATAATAGGGGTAATAAAATATATAAGGAAAGTTTGAGCACAACAGAAGATGCAAGCAAGGTTATAACAAGAATATTGCTGAAAGTAGTTATTCGAAATATGAAAATATAATGAAGAGTGCTTATATTTTGCTTGAGCCCCAAAATTACAGTCTAATTACAAAAGTTGTCAGATTAGGTTGTAACCAATTGATATTTTAAAGGTATTATATGATAAAGTAGGAAAAATCTCCTTATCTGATTACAGTTTTGGAGAGACAGATGAGTCTTGTATGTTGTTAACCTACTCAAAGTATATAGATTCAAGTTTAAATGATTTACAGTTTTTTTTTACAAGCATAAAGTATTTCATGCTAAAACACAAAGTGGAAAACACAGCAAGGAAGGAAAGAAGAAACTTGTTTTCCTTTATCTTCTTTCCCATCCCTGCCATCTATCAAGCCTCCCTAACTGGAATTGAGCCAATTTCCTCCCCTTTATTAGGTATCCCCAGCAAAGAGGAAAGAGTCAGTCAGAAGGGCTGTCATCCAGGCAGGTATGATAGTGTATAGTGTCCCTGCCCATCCACATCTCTGCCCTACTGCTGGAGATAGGTACCCACGTTCCCTGGTCTGGGTAAGGCTTATCCCACATAATGGGCCCTACAGAGGCCTTACTTGACTATCCCTGGGTTGAGAAGTACATAGCACCTGCCCCTCAGCAGCTTTGATCATTGAGCATGTGACGGCATTTCTGTGGCCCTTTCTGCATCTTCTGATGATGACGTGAGATGCTTATGACAGCAAGGATTGCCTCTGCCTCACTATTGGTGCATGGTCCCTCCTCCACTCATGCAAGCATGTGTCCATCACCAGCTTGGGAAGGCACAGTCCACATACTCTCAGTGCAGCTCTTAATACCTGCAAGTCTACGTTTGATCTGAGCACACCAGCCAGCTGAGAGCCACCCCCCCCCCCAGGATAAGAAATGCACAAAGTGATTCTGCCACATAATCAAGTGTCATACAGGTTTTAGTCTGGTGACCTCCTTACAAAATGCTGGCAGTATAACAGGTGCACGAGGGTAACTGCTATGTGCCACATAACTAGCCTTCACCAAGAGATTAGAGTGAATGAATGCAAAAAAGCCAAACCCTTTCTTCCCAAAATGTCTTAATAAGAGAATGCATAATGAGAGTGCTTTGGCTTAAATTGATAGACCATATATTATTATTATTATTATTATTATTATTATTATTACTATTCACTTGATCACGTACCTCTCAAATTCATAGTGCAAGAAATCTGAATAAAGGCAAAATAATGGGGAGACAAAGGCCCAAAAATAGGGACACATTTTAAATATTGCACTTATAAATTTAGAAAATTTCTAGAATAAGTTTTGTGTTACCATGCTCTTCCTGAAATATATGAAATCTGAAACTCAAATGTCTGTCATTATTTATTGACTTCAATTAAAAATGATTTGTCAGAAAACAACATATTTTATGAGGAAAAGACCTAAAAGATGAAGAGAAAATCTGGACATTCCACAAAATTCTGGACAGTTGAGAGGCATGCTTGGTTATGAATGGTGAGTTGATACAGTACATTTTCTAATGAAAGTCCTAAGTGCAGACAGTCTATTGACTTTGCATTAGAGAATGCCTGAAATTAAAGTTAACAGCTGCTTTTTCCCCCGACATTAATCCAGATGTCAGTGCATTTGAAATGGTATATAAGCAGGATGTATTCAGTACTTCTTTAGCTCACCTTTGCAACCTGAGGTAAATAATATAACACAAGCAAGATTTTACCAATTTGTAGGGATGTTGTTCTCTGTAAATCAGATAGGGTGATTAATGTGGTATCTGCATTATTTGCATATATGTTATACTATTCTAAATAATTAAAATTAATTTGGACAACTGACTAATAATTTAATATTGGATTGTTGGGTTTGTTGAACTGGGCTGTCAGAATGGGTTTTCTTAGCTCTATGAATGGAAAATGTTCTCACTATGACCCAGGTGGTCTGTGTTCAATTTATGGCCCTGTTGTTAGCTGCAGGTAGCATGGGAAAGATGGGCATGACTGTCCTCAGGGCAGGGGACAAAATAGGGCCATTCTGTGTTTCAGTCTACAAAGGAGGGAGCCAATGTTTGGAGGTGGTCCTGAGGCATGCATTCAATTCACCAGTCTGTGAGCACAGTAGGCTCCCTTAGCAGGTGCACCCAAATGTTCTCATGCATGAGAAGGCACCGTGGCACTGACAACAATGTGGGTTGCACATTCTTCACCTGTGGGGACTGGCCAGGACTTAAAAAGAAAAATGCCATCATTGCTAGTAAGGAAATGAGAGCACAAGCAACTGCTACAGCTACTTGGATGAGAACCCCTTCAGAGATGAGGGATGACTGATGGTCAGCAGGCATGGGGCAAAAAGCAGGTGAAGAAAGTTCACAAAGATCCATATAACATCATGGGTGCATTTTCTTGGGGGAAAATATTGGACTTTACTGGACAAAATATTGAAGAAATACATTGATAAAGCAGAGTTATATGTAAGCAATACCTTCCAATTTACCAGTAATGTAAGAGATATCCCTTAGTGTATTTATTATTTTAGGCTACCTTAGATGTGCATAGCCTGTATAAAAATATTTAATATTTGTCTATCTATTTACTGACTGGGTTAGTCCCAATAGACTAATAGCCTCTTTTCAGTGTAGACCCAATGTGATGCTTATACTGACTAGGAGAAAAGTTACCAGGGTGGTGATGAAATTCCATACTCTTTTTGATAAGCACAATGGTATTGTTAACATCTATCTGAGCTACCACCAACTCAAGCAAATGAAGCCTCAGTTTAACATTTCATTGGAAGGATGGCACATTCAGAAGTGCAGCAACCTCCTCATATATAGTGCTGGTTTGAAGGCAGTCACACATTTTAGATGAGGACCCTTATGTGTATTACATTCTTTCTGTCTCTCTTTTGAAGGGTAATAGTTTGTGGTAAAGGTGGAAGACTGCCATAGGAGTGCCTTATGCTCACCTCTCTGTGCCGATATTTTATTGCTTGCTTTGACCTATCATGTATTATTATAACTTTTTTTCAAATACAAGTTATAAATTATGTAAGACAAAATGATGATTTGCTCTTTTATGCAAGGGCTCTGTGGATATTTTTATGTCTCTTGATTTTTTCTTTTTGAATTACAGTAAATCACAATGAATAGGGCATTGAATTTCCTACTGAAATGTTTGGAATAAAATCATTTTTTCAATATTACTTTGACTGTTTACTTTGGTAGAGATATTTAAAGTACTTTGTAATGAAAAAGAAAGCTGGTAAAACATTCTTAATGTGCTACTGCACCCACACGTCACATTATTAAGTCAGCATCTCCAGCAGAATACAACAAGGCACAACATAATATATCCCATGAAATGGATTTTACTGCTGCGCATTCAGAAATTACATCGATTCATTGAGAACATGACCGAAAGAACACAGAAAGTAATTGCACTGAAGACCACACATCGATAAAGGTGTTCGTGAAGTGGATAACCAATAAATTAAGAATAGCCATTCAAATTTAATAAGGTTGTTTATTCAAGTTAAGCATTTTTGTCATTCAGCAAAATCAATACAGGACTTCTTCAGAACAAGTGAAAAGGGTAAACAGTCCTCTCAGTAATTATATAGTCACTCAACACCTACCTAATGATCAATCTTAAAGATAGAGCACAAAAGAAAAAGTAACAATCTAAAAAACACTTATATTATGCAATGACCCATCATCAATATTCCAAAATGTGCACGCTGATTGGTCAGCGTGCCTGTTCTAAACCAGACTTATACTAATGGAAAAAGGTCCAGTCGCCCACACTTTTTCCATTAGTATGTTTTCTTTTTTTTTTTTAGACAGCAACTGAGAACGGAAGTGCTCCATTGCTGTAATCTCGCTATGTTAAACGGGTTTAACATAGCAAGACAGCTTTGCAAAAAGCAACGGAGAAAGGAAGATCTCCGTTGCTTTTTTTAAAGCTATCTCGCTATGTTAAACTCTTTTAACATAGCGAGACACTTTTAAAAAGCAACGGAGATCTTCCTTTCACCGTTGCTCCCACACACAGCTCTGATGTACTGCGTAAGCATATGCAGTACATCACAACTGCCGCAGAATACCGGACAGCTGCAGAAGGGCAGCACGGAGGCATTATACTATGCCATTATTTAAGAAAAGTAAGTATTTTTTTTTCTTAAATAATATCATTGTATAATAGCAATAAGACACTTCTGGGTGTGGGTAATGCTGGATTTACCCATGGTTGTCTTTGTTCAGCCACTCGGGCTTCACCCTCGTGATCAAACCACATCAACTGTGGGTAAATCCAGCATTACCCACACCTAGGCATGGGTTATTGCTTAAATAACAAATAATATGGACCTCATACAATGTGAAATAAAATAAAGTATATATATTAAACTAAACCTTCTTAATACGGTGTAGTATTATTAAAGCAGAAAAAATGCTGTCACTTAATTTAATGTAAAATATGTAAATATATAAGGCAAATGTCAGACTCTAAGCCAGTCACAAACGGTGTCCCACAGGGCTCAGTCCTGGGACCCCTCTTGTTCGGCATTTATTTTTCTGAGGTACAGGCAAACATAGGAGGATTGTGGCTGACAAAGTTCGCAGATGACTGCAAACTGGGCACCATAATTGATACTCCAGCGGACACAAACATCCTTCAGAGAGGACTCATAGAAACGGATAATTGGTGCCAGAGCCATGGCCTTAAGCTTAATGCCAAGAAATGTATAGTCATATCCTTTGGGAAAAACAAGGTACCCACAAATTACCACATAGGTGGTAATCCATTAAGTATGGAAGAGGTAATCAGGGACCTAGGGACCCAGGTTGACAGTAACCTCTCATTTGATACTCACATTGCCAAAGTGGTTAGGAAGACCTTCTATATTGCCCACCTTATCATGAAGGGTTTCACATCTAGATCAAGAGAGGTCATTGTGCCCCTGTACTCATCTCTTATTAGGCCAATGATTGAGTACAATGCCCCATTTGGGATGTATCTTACCCAACACCTGCAGCAGTTGGAAAGACCCCAAAATTTCCTCACCAAGAGGATAAAGGGTCTTAAACATATGTCATATGCTGCCCGACTGAAAAAACTCCAGCTCTATTCAGTTGCATACCGCCTACTCAGAGGTGACTTGTGCCTAACGTACAAGGCCATGTCCAATCCGGAATTAATGGACATGCTCCACCTCAAAAAATCCAAATCCATCAGAGCCACGAGAGCAAGAGACTTAAACCTCAACACAGAAATAAATAGGACATGCTGGAGGGACAGATTCATAACCCAGAGGCTCCCTACACTCTGGAACAGAATCCCAATCCATGTTAAGCAGAGCCCCTCACTAACTCTATTCAAGAGAAGTCTTGACAAGTGGATGGGAGATCATAGGTTTACCCCGGGGGTCATCTCTGTGTCACTACTAGACAGAGGCACAGTAAACTAAACCCTAAATGGGCATAGTATTCTCATCCAAAGGGGTGGTGAAAGCCACACACACTCTTGCTAGGCTTATAAATGCCCTAGGGCAGATAGCCTAGTATGAACCTATGAACCTATGAACCTATAAAGTGTATAGAAATGTACAATCAACACAACAAAAATAATTTATTGCAGTTTCTACAATACATATAATATGGTGTGTTAAATAGAAGTAAAAGTAAATCCCATTTATACCCTGGACATGATTGTCACAGCCTGACAGCCCTCATTTTCAGAACAGGTGCTAAATATAAGAATGAATTTAAACCAGGAAACACATGGGCATCAAGCCTTAACTGCCAGAGTTAACTCCTTATATTCAAGTTTGTTCTCCCATGATCCACCTCTTGGGTCCATCAAAACAGTTTCCAGGATCCCAAACTTGAAACCAAAAAACTTTTTACAAGTCAAAGAGTGTTTTACAAAGCATTATTGGTGTTCCCTTTTCCATTATCATAAAGGTGTTCAAAAATTCTCTTTTTAAAGGCTCTTTTGGTCTTTCCTGTATAAAATCCTGAACAAGTGTTACATTAGGCAATATACACAACACCCCCGGTGTTACAGTTTCCTGAAAAAAGGTCAACCTCACTACTGCAAAAATCATCCAAAACAATATGTGTCTGTTAAAATAAAGTGACATTACGGGCATGCTTAACACTTCTTCATCTCCCTCCCTTTGATTTGCTTAGTTCTTGAATTTTCTGCTATATTTTTAAAGTTACACTCTGTTTTATACACAAATCTAGGTTTTGGTCCTGCCTTGTCAAATGCCCATTTATCAACTTTGAAAATACTGCAGTTTTCACTAATAATTTTTTTTTTATCCCTGAAACATTGGAATTATATTCTACTAATAAAACCTTGTCATAGGTTGTACCTCTATTGAGGTGATGACCAGTTTCTGAGTTATTACTTAAACCCACTCCCAATAGTGGTTTATATAATGTCCCCCAGCCATTAAAAACACTGTTACTGATCTCAACCACCACTTTTTCTGGGCACCCCCTAGAAAAAAAAAATTTCCTCCAAAATTTTTTCTCTTAGCTTTGAAGTCTTCAGTTCTAGAGGTCATCCAAGCCACACATATAAACTGATCCTTTACCAAGTCTTTTTTCAATGAAAAAGGATGAGAACTGTTGAAATGTAGATATATTACTGAAAGAGGGTTTCCTATATATCTTCAGTTCAAACCTGCCACCCTTAATAATAATAGTAGTAGTGTCAAGGAAATTCACCTCACATGTGGTAAGTTTGTATGTAAATACCAATAAATCAGTGGTGGGGTTAATAAATTTGACAAAATTGTTAGCTTCTTCCTTGGTACCATTCCATAAAATAAATATATCATCAAGGTACGAGAGGTATAAGGTACAATGTTTGAAGTGCTCAGAAGGGAACACAAGGTATTATTCTCAGTTCAATGAAACCAGGTTGGAAAGACCATGGCACAAGCTCTACCCATGGCCACTCATTTAACCTGGATAAAAAACTCACCTTCAGAAAATGCATGTAGTTGTTCTCTAATACAATAGTCATGCATTCAACAATAAGATTAACATCAGAGTTTGATATAAATTGACAATCCACTAGAACATCATAAAAAAAATCAAGACTCACATCCTATGCTATGCAGGAAAACAAATCTTAAACATTCACAGTGAGAAAAAACAGGTTGTTTCTGTAATAACGTTCTTTAATTCTTCCCAGACATTCCAATGAGGTGTCTCATTGTGGGTAAAAGGTTTTAAAAGCCTGTCAACTAAAACAGCAAAAGGGTATGTTTTTAGAATTTTGTGCAGCAATGATAGGTCTGTAAGGGATGTGTGTTATATGATTGAAAACTTTAGGTATACCAAAGATAGGCAGTATAAGGGGAAATCTATTGTTTAAAAATGATAAATCTGCAAAGAAACTGTCTCCTATGTATATCAGTCACGTAGCTGCAAATCAATCTTCCTGTATGAAATAAAAATCTGATTCCTACATACTTGTTCATATTTATCTTGATCATGTAAAGCATATCCCCTGAGTAATCGGCTGCTTCACGTTATCATGATCATGTAAAGCATATCCCCTGAGTAATCGGCTGCTTCACAGTATCATGATCATGTAAAGCATATCCCCTGAGTAATCGGCTGCTTCACATTATCATGATCATGTAAAGCATATCCCCTGAGTAATCGGCTGCTTCACATTATCATGATCATGTAAAGCATATCCCCTGAGTAATCGGCTGCTTCACATTATCATGATCATGTAAAGCATATCCCCTGAGTAATCGGCTGCTTCACATTATCATGATCATGTAAAGCATATCCTCTGAGTAATTGACTGCTTCACATTATCATGATCATGTAAAGCATATCCCCTGAGTAATCGACTGCTTCACATTACCATGATCATGTAAAGCATATCCCCTGAGTAATCGACTGCTTCACATTATCATGATCATATAAAGCCTATCCCCTGAATAATCAGCTGCTTCACATTATCATGATCATGTAAAGCATATCCCCCAAGTAATCAGATGCTTCACAGTATCATGATCATGTAAAGCATATCCCCTGAGTAATCGGCTGCTTCACAGTATCATGATCATGTAAAGCATATCCCCTCAGTAATCAGCTGCTTCACAGTATGATGATCATGTGAAGCATATCCCCTCAGTAATCAGCTGCTACACATACTACAATACCTTCTCCTTTGTCTGACTTTATAATACAGATACTCCTAGCATTCTGTAAGGTGGCCAATAATAGCCATTCGATTTGCCCGATTCCTTAGTTTAAGATATAACAAAGTTGTTGTAGTAGTGATAAATATCTCTTCCACGTGCCTTTTCAAACACCTGAACTTTAGGATGAGAAATAAGTTGAAAAATGCTATTCTTTTTTAAAAAATTCTTGTGGATTTACTTATAGAAACATCAACATTGTCATTAGACTAAATAAGGCTAAATTAAATGATCTAGTAAAAAGTTTTAACTCAAGTAAACAATCCACCAAGATAAAATAGGATGTAGGCATGAAAGTAAATCCTTTTTCATAAAGTTTAAAATAATCTAAAGTAATTTCAAAGTGACTGTAGTTCAAAATATTAACGTCATTGTAGGGGAAAAAAACGTCTCTTAATGTGTAACTAAAATACCTAGGATGCCTTCCTTTCCCTTGGGCACTGGTAGTTGTAGTGTTTGTACCTGTTCTGGTTTGGGTGTGTGTTGGAAAAATTGACTCTTTGGTTGTGATTTGTAATCCCTTCCAATCTCCTGGGGAAGGGTTGCCTAAAGGGGCATTAAAAGATTGAGTATAGTTGGAATGTTAATTGTTCTGAACTACATAGGAACTAAATTGTTTCCAAGTAAAAGTGTTTATTATTATTATTATTATTATTGTTATTATTATTATTATTATTATTATTAGTGGTTTCTACATTGTTACTTTTTTCTTTTGTGCTGTGTCTTTAAAAATGCTCATTAGGTAGGTGTTGAGTGACTATATTTTTACTGAGAGAAGAGTTTTACCCTTTTCACTTGTTCTGAGGTTCTGTATTGATTTTGCTGAATGACAAACTTGAATAAACAATTTTATTAAATTTGCACAACTTTTCTTAATTTATTGCTTATCTGCATCAAAAACACCTTTATCCATGAGTGGTCTTCAGTGCTTAGTTCTTTCTGTGTTCTTGATTGGTTACAGTGCATTGATAAGTCCAGGAGGAGGCCATGTCTCAAGTGGTTGTGAAACCCAATATTACGTCATCTTATTTTGCTAGTAAAGAAAGATTTACTATATTATGAAATATATGTCTCTATTTTCTGGAATCTATGAGAAACTGAGGATTTTACTGGCAGACTCAAATTTATGGACTCATTTACCAAGAAAGCCTATATTTTTTATAGGAAGACCCTAAATGTTAAGGGAAATGTTTATCTCATACATTTTCTGTTAGGTCTATTTCAACTTCCAAGGAATGTATCAATGAGGTATTTGTAATGTGTATATGTTTTCAATGTACAAAAAGTGGTTATTAATTGCAAGAGCATGTTTTAAGGCAAACATATTTTACACTTTTTAACTAAGTTATTTTGGGTTTTTAATGATCTTACTCAATGCCAAAATGGAATGTAGCTCAAAGAATGTTTTTTGAAAATGTATATAGGAGCACTTTAGTGATATTTAAGGGTATAATCCCCTGATTCCTTTAGCTAAGCATGCATATGAGGAACATGATGATAACATATCTAGTTTTATAACTTCAGGTTTGACCTCTCCGTCTTAATCTTTTGGAATATGGTTCTACAGTTAACCTGTTAGCAACCAAACTAATTCTGAAATACAATTCACTTATTCCTTGATGGCTAAATGTTGAATTACCATGGCAATATCTAATTTGAGTATTAGGTTATTTGATGTACTTAATTCATGGGAAAGGTGAGGATCAAGAGAGTCAATTGATAATGCATGGTGGGAGCAAATCAGGGAACATCTTTATAGCACTAGGGTCAAAGACTTTAAGAGTGCTATAGCCAAACACACCATAGAATTTGGTATAGAAATGTTTTTAGTTTTAGGGTTTTACAGAAAATTAGTGTTAATGAGAGGGGTGGTGATGTGAGGAACTATACAGAACAGTGTGAATTATCTTGGATTATTAAGCTGCAGGCAGATAGGTTCCTTGGAATTAATGATAGGGTCTCTTTAAGACCGATACTGAAGGGGAGGGACCTACCCAAGAAGTTTAAATGAGTTTTAACTGTGGTTGGCAGTTTTTAATTAGTTTTTAATTAATATGCAGTTTTTTTTTATATAAACCTGCTGTTATTAGTTAGTTTTATGGTCTGAAGAAGCACTCTTATAGTGTGAAAGAGCTAAACCAACATTATTAAAGTTTTGTTTTATTGAGTTCTGCTGTTTTTTGCTGTGTTTCCATACCTCCATTTGTTATTTTACTTTGTGACTTTTATATGTGAGGGGTACAGTTAATTCCAAGGAAGCTCTTTATTTTACTTTACTTTTGGATTGTGTTGTTCTTCCTTGTGAGCATGGCTGAGGGAGTCAGTTGTGATATTGAGCTAAACTATGTTCCTAACAGCTTGAGTAATGACTGATCGCTTCAGCAGATTGCTGCATGTGGATGTGACTCCGCTGTTATCTAAATGGAAAGTGAGCTCTGTACTGGTGGAGGACTCTCAGATGTTTGATGAGGGAGCTTTCCGAGCATGTATGAAAGAACTGGAAAATGACCTGTATAGATTAAAGAGTTTGCAATAGCAGAGACTATATTTTGAAGCCTGCATGTTTCATCAGGTTATCCCCTGTGGGCTAAGAGTTTTTAATATGTTTACATATCAGGATACTTACAAGGATTTACTTAGGAGATGGCAACAGCTTAATATAGAGCTAAGCTTTAACTATATTCATTTGCTGCTGGAGTTTTTTGGTCCTATGGAGCGAGAGCTTTTGGATAATATTAATAAGAAGTGATGACAGCTATTAACAGAATTCCAGGGTGAGTTATGTTTTATGACTCTGGAGACAGTTATGGATAATGTGTATTCTTATGAGCAGCACCTTAAAAGCCAGAACAGCAAGAAATTAAATTGTGATGTTACTGACTTTAAGTTGGGGCATGTGTTTTCGTGGCCTCAGTCTAATCAACGAGATTCAAATAATGGCTTGACACAGTTTAGGGAAGAGATGACTTCTGTTGCTGATGGTGATGTTTCAACAAATGTATTCTACAAGTGAAACTGCTTCTGAAAGAGAATCGATTGCCATATCAGCTGAGGAGGTTGAGCATTCTAAGCAACCAGATGTCAGGAGGAAGGTAGTGGCTACCAATCAGCCCTCGCTCCCTTTACCACTACATATACATCATTCATGGAGGGGAATAAACACTGCTCTTTGAGCAGAAGATGAAAAAGACAGAGACTCTTGGGGGGACCAAGAACAGCTTGGTCCAATAAGAAAGATGCAAAATTGGAGGATACATGTTTAGTTTGGAATATTTCTAGTAAAAAATGGACTCCATCACAGGAATCTTTGTTGCAGCGAGGACTCTTGTTTATTCCAGCTCAGAGGTTAGATATAACAGAAACGGTTGTTGACTGAAAAATGTATGTACATAATGTAATGCTGAAAGTTATGTTCAATGGAAACAATACTAATAATGTTGGTTTTAAGAAACCAAGTTTGTATCAACCACTGCTGTACCCTATCCTTGTTGTATTTTGTAGAAAGTGTGAGACGGAATTGTATGATGCCACTTACCTTGACAAAAGTAATAAGGGTTTCCGTAACTTGAGTGAACTAGAAAAAGAAGCTCTAGTTACACTATGTAATAACTCAGAGCTGGTTATTAAACCAGCAGACAAGGGAGGGGTAGTGGTTTTAATGGATTGGCATTTTTATATTTCTTCCATTTTAAACATGTCGACAGATGATAGAACATATAAATGGCTACATAATTCTTGTATAGAAGTTATGAAGGTTAGGATTTACTCTATGGTGGATGATTACTTTTGTAGTGGCTTGCTAACTTTGAAATTAATGGACTATTTTAAGGTTTTCTACCCTTTGGTTCTGGTATTTTGGGGGCTCCCTAAGGTACACAAGGACCTGGTTAGACCCTTATTCAGACCCATAGTGTCTGGGAAGGGCTGGCTGACTGAGCCTTTTTCTATTTTTATACAGAAAAAGTTGAGGCCAGTTTTGGACAAAGCACCTTCTCTTTTAAAGGACACAAAACACTTTTTGAGAGACTTGAGTGGGTTTATGAATAGGGGAAGGACAAGGTTTTAATGGTTTGTTAGTGACCTTGTATGTGGTCTCCCTTTTTACTGCTATCCCCAATTTGCAAGGGGTAGAATTGGTTAGGGATTATCTTTTGGAGCATGGGGACTATGATAGATGTATGCTTGACCTGCTTACTCTATTCTTAGAAACTGTCTCGAGAATAATATTTTTCTCTTTGAGGGGAACTTGTACTTGCAACGAGCTGGCGTAGTTATGGGCACTCCATGTGCCAATAGCTACACAAATATGGTTCTTGCACAATGGGAAAATAAGCATGTGTTTACTAATAATGCTTTTGTGTGTCACCTGCGTTTTTATCGCATGTTTGTGGATGACATCTTTTTGCTGTGTAAGGGCACCGAGCTAGAGCTACAACATTTTATAAAATTTTTACATTCCATGACGACTTTTTTGAGGTTCACCTCACATCACTCATATAATACTATGGAGTTTTTGGATGTATATATTTATAGGGAGCCAGGGCTTGGCTTTTGATCTAGTCTCTGTAGGAAACCTTGTAGACACATTGTTCTGTTACAACATGGCAGTATGCACCCTACCTCTGTGTATAAGAACATTCTCAGAGGGCAGGATATGTGTATTTCAAGACTTAATAGCTCAGAACCTGGCTTTTGGAGAGATTTATCTCTCTTGAAAGAAGATTTCCTGGAGAGGGGCTATAAACCTTTTGAGGTGGATAGTCTGTGTATAGATCTTGAGCACTCAAGAGAGAATAGAGTGTGACCCGATTTTGGGAAAGTGAGGATCAAGAGAGTGAATTGATAATGCATGGTGATGAGCCCTCTGGTTCGATAGATGGAAGGGTCCCCTTCTTTTTGAATTATACTAGTGATATTCAGAAGATCTGTGATATAATTAGAGATAACCAGCTGATATTATTTACAGATGATTGGATTAGGGACTTTGTGGGTGATAAACCTAAATTTGTTTTTAGGAACAAGAAATCCCTAAAAAGACAGCTATGCTATAGGAATATCAAACAAGAAATGCCCATACAGGAAGTGAGTAAAGGAATGTTTTGATGCAACAGGTGTAAATACTGCCCATATATAGATGTGACAAGTAGATTTAAACATCCACATACGGGCTATGAGTACCATCTAGACACTAGGGCCAGCTGTGACACAAGGGATGTAAATTATCTAGCAGTCTATGGGGCCTGTTCAAATTTTTATGTTGGAAAGACTAATCACTCCATAAGGGAGCGAATCAGGGAGCATCTTTATAGCATGAGGGTCAAAGACTTTGAGTGCTATAGCCAAACACACCATAGAATTTGATTTGGTATAGAAATGTTTTTAGTTTTAGGGTTTTAGAGAAAATTATTGTTAATGAGAGGGGTGGTGATGTGAGGAACTATACAGAACAATGTGAATTATCTTGGATTATTAAACTGCAGGCAGGTTCCTTGGAATTAATGATAGGGTCTCTTTAAGACCGGTACTGAAGGGGAGGAACCTACCCAAGAAGTTTAAATGAGTTTTAACTGTGGTTGGCAGTTTTTAGTTTTTAATTAATATGTATTTTTTTTTATATAAACATGCTGTTATTAGTTTGTTTTATGGTCTGAAGAAGCACTCTTGTAGTGTGAAAGCGCTAACCAACATTAAAGTTTTGTTTTATTGAGTTCTGCTGTTTTTTTATGTGTTTCCATACCTCCATTTGTTATTTTACTTTGTGACTTTAATTATGTATGTTTGCCAATATCCTGAAGACTGACACCTCAAAAGAATGAAAAATTGCCTGAAAGCCAAGATGGTGAAAAACCTTTTTTTCCTTGTTTTTTTTTTTTTTTTTTTGCAGGGGAGTAAGCCACCCTGCACCCCTGATGTGAGAAATAAGCCGCCTCACCCTCTGGAATTATATATACCAACTCCAAGGTTCCACCATCTTGAAGAAAGGAGAAATCTACCCAAAAAGTGAATCATTGCCCAAGCACACTTAGAAATCGCACCGGCCATGATTTTCTATGAAGAAAAGCATTCAGCCTTATGCCATTCTTTTTTTTTTCTGCAAGCTACTGAAGTTCAAAGAATTTCTCTTTGAGATTATGTAGGGAAGACATGTTGTAGATGTTGTTCTGTCTCTTTAAATGTTAAGTGATGGTGGTCAGTCTGTCAGCTGTAGCTTTTGCAATGAAAACTTTTATTCGCCAGAGATGTTAAGAAATAAATCAGGTTCTGCTAACTTGTAGTAGTATACTCAGGTCATAGTTCAAATCTACTATTTGTAACAAAACTCATTTCCAGCATAGTGTAACCTCTGAAATGTTGATCTATTATTCATACAAGTAATCTCCATGGTATCCCCAAAGTCTCAAACAAACCACTAAACAAGTATAGTGGGTCCAAAAACAAAACAGTGTAAGAAACATCTGTGTGTGGAAGATTTTCAATTGATATATATCTAGTTAATCACTGTATATTAATCAGATCAGATAATTGTAGTAGAGTGCCTACACTGCTTGGATTACTTTCGAATACTTAGTAATGCTGTATAATATTTTAAATTATATATTTTTTATTATTTTTTCACTTAGGGTGAGTTTAAGTTTGCTACTTCTACTACCATTATATGATCTGATTAATATACAGTGATTAACTAGATATATATGGATTGAAAATTTTCCACACAGAGAAGTTTCTTACACTATTTTGATCTATTATTCATACATGCATATTTGCATATAAGCTAACAGATGTGAGCCATGTGCAAAAATCCACTGCATAGTATTGGTACATATTTTCATAAAGTGAGCTGTGTCTTGAGGAAAACCTGTATCTTTCTAGATATCACACTATTGTCACCACATAGTCTCTATGATAAGCAAGATCAAATGTCAGAGTAATGTAAGGCATAAAAACTATCAAGTTTTACAGGAAATCCTACTATGAGTATTGGGTTTCTGCTTTCCCGATAAATAGATAACTTACCAAGAAAACTTAAATAGGTTTGAATCACTTAGTTTGAAATGTGACACATCACACTAGTTTTTAGATTTTTTTTATTCTTGTTAAATTCCTCTTATCATTTCCTACAGGCCCTCTTTCAAATGCTATCACCTACCATGCCCGTGGACACACTAGTAATCTTCTGCCTACTTTAATTCAGATATTGCTAGTTAAAGTTAAATTAGTGTTACATTTGTCATAAGATGACAGGCAAAAGTTTATTTTTGAAGAAATATTACTCAGCTTGAGTAATAATACAGTATATGCATACTTATTAATATTTACAAAAAACATGTATATACAAAATCAATACGGAATGAAACAGCATTCTGCCATATATTCATAAAGGTAGAAGAATAACAGCAATAATGAACTCTGGCAGAGAAAATAAAGAACTTTTTATAAAACACAGATATTGTATTGTGAATGAAGTATATGCTAATAGAGTTTGGAAGATGTTTATTTCAGGGGAAGCTATCTAACAACAGATAATTCACAGAAGTAGTTAAGGAAAAATATGATGAGATACAGACATAATTATGAATGCAGCTTTCCTTGGGTGTGGTGATGCAGCAAAGGAAAAAAGTGATTACTCTCATACTCTCAGGTGTTATAATACAGTGGATGACAGCTGCAGGAATGCTGTTACATGTATCCGGAAATGGCATTCAGGTGAGACCATGGGAACTTATTTTTTATGGAATATAGGTAGTAAACTATAGATTACTTAAGGTGAGGGTACAAGTAACATTTCAGGATGAAAGAGGGTAGGGGATTACAGGCACTGAATACGTGAAATGACAAAACAGATTCAATAAAGTGATTGTGTGACTTGCTATCTGTAAAATAGGGAAAGGATGATGAGCTAAATGTTCAGGGTGGATTTCCAGCTTTGACTGTTGTATTTAGGGCAGGTAAGTCTTCTGTCTTCAGTTGGTCATGGACGAGGAGATGTTAAGAGAGAAGGATTCTGAATACATAGACCACTGTAGTTTACGGAGTGATGAATGCATGTGAACAAATCTGTAACAAATTTAAAAATGTTATGATAAGCAATTTAAGCTCTACTAATACAGGATTTTGGAAGACTGATATACAATGCATATGAACTTAAAAGAGATCCGTTAATGGATAAAAAGTGGCAAGAATAAATCTGGCCCAGTTGTATGAATGGATGAAACACACCTTGAGAAAGGTGCAACACTTTGTGAAATGCACATTTTGCCAGAAATGGTAAAACTCTGTCTACAAAAGGTGGGATTTAACTTGAAGTTGGGAGAAGACTGCAAAAGGGCATCAATTATTTGTGTCACCAGCAGACTGATTTTGATGGGAACCATTTTGATACTGATAGAGAACATGAGTTTGACCAATACTAAATGTGCTTACAGGATGGAAAATTCAGAAGTGGACTTGACCCATTTCACATAAACATCACTGCCTAAAAGTTCATCTTATTTATTTTATTATATGGTTTGTAATACTGAGTTGTGTGATAACTAGTGAGTGAACAAGTTTCCTTCCAACAGTTCCCCAGAACTCTGCTTGCTATGGAAATCTCTATCCATCTATAATAAAGTACACTACATTAATCCAGTGTTTCAGTCACATCTGGGAAACTGGTATTGCTCTTATCTGATGTCAGATAGATGACATTCTAAGGATGCTGGCATACATCTCATTCTGGCTAATCATTGTTGATTTGATGTCAGTAAATAGTGATGTGCATTTAAATCTCAGATGTCATATCCTTCAGAAAATGCATGCTAACATACATCCTGTTATTCTTGCAACTTTCTAAGTTTATAAGAGCAATATTTAAAATCTGTCCTTATATTTAGGCCTTTGTCCCTCCATCATTTTAAGCTTTGTCTTGATTTCCTGCAGAGGTGGGGACACTGGCCAGTTTAGGGAATATAGCATACCCATTAAGAATATTCTACTAACTTAGAAAGCAAGGTTAGATTTCTGCTTCCCCACACATCTACTTAAATGTTTTGCACACCAGTTCCTGTCAGCTTCACAGGGGAGAATGGTCATTTCATGTAATACAGCACAGTCATTAAAAGAATGTACTGCGAACCTATAAATGGCATGCATCAGTTCCTGTTCTCATTGTGTGAACAATGCCACTTAAATGACTTGTAGTATTTGTGACACCCAGTCAAATATCCCACTGAACTGCCAACAAATAATGTGATGTCTCCTACATTGTGGATCAGTAACTAAGGAACTTCAATCCTCATTACCGACTCCAATGTGAGACTGTCACTTAAACAGGCGTAATATTTCACAATTTCCCCTAAGAGCACTACAGGAACACACTCTATAACCTGGGACTGGACTGTTTACTTCAGTCCACCCCTAATGTAACTTCTTATTACACACTTCAGAGCAATGTGTCCCAGTTTATGACCTCTGATACACTCACATTTAAATAAATTGACTCTTATTCATCCAAACAGTTCTGGGAAAGCCTGACACCGATTTAAAACTGTGTCCCTTCTACCAAATTATATGGTAAAATGCTGCCACCAATCAGTGTCCACATGCCCTTTCAAAGGGGTGTTCAAGTATTAAAATTATATATCAAAACAAATGGTAGCATATGACCTAAAGCAGCCAGACTTTCATAGTAGCCCAGGAATTATCAAAGCAGGTATAAGCACTCTCAAATCACTAAAGGAAATACTGATTGACCAGCCACAATGTAAGATAATAAAATAATGAGCAAAATGATTAAAATTATAAAACAGCAATTTTCAATAAAAAACAGAATATAGTCACTAGGAAAATGAAATTAATACTACAGGATAGAAATCCAACATTTAGAAAAACACTCTGACTGATCTAGCTACAATTTCCTATCTAGCTGAAGAACACTGTCCCTGATCTTAATTAAATATCACAATAGAGCAAAGGCAGGGTAACAGTTCTTGGTGAGTCCTTTGGGTATCCACTATTTAGTACAACTGTGAAATGAACTGAACTGACTACTGAACAACTACTAGAAACTGCTATGAACTGCTATATAACAACTCAACTGGCTTCAGCAGGCTCTTTTATAAGCTAGGTTAACTGTCCCAACCGTTCCAGTTTTTATTTCCGTTTCAGTATTTGAAAATCAACAACAGCTGTTGATTAAAGTTCCTTCCTATGTTTCAGTCTCTGACAGTAAACACAGAACTGGAAACATTCTGATGACATCACCTGTAGATCAGCTGACTCTGAAACAGACTGCAGTTAGAATCTCCTTCACAAACCTGCACAGTTAAACTTGTAACAGAACACTGTTTAACTCTTTAAAACATCCTGTACAAACAAAGCATTAATTAACATACAAGAACTTATTTACAATATCATAGCTAGTCATGTTGGCATATAATATACAAGTTAGTCTGAAATTATGCACAAAACTTCAGCCAGACATGCTAGCACAGATGAGAGTGTCTAATTTCTTTACATTCTTAACTAACAGTTGGGAAAGAGTGGTGACTTACTGTAGATTTTAAGTAATCTCTACCTACAAACTCCTAAAGTCCTAATCCAGCATCATTCCCAAATTGTTATGGATGTGAAGAATACACTGTTCAATGTTTCATATAAATGCATGATTGCAGTGATAAAATGTTATTTCCAAGTGTAAGCTACCGATCAGATAATAATATGTTCAGTGCAAGATCTTACTGCTTTAAAGGCGTTTCTACTCTGCTAGGCTATGACTACACAAAGATGTCTGAGTTAAACTGATTGGGTTGACCTCAGTATCAAACCCCACAACATCTTGGAAGTACACATTTCATGTGTTGTGACACCTGAGCCAAATTACTCGTAGTAAACTGTTGTGGTACCTATCACTGTTTCACATCTTTGTCAGTTGTCGCTACATTTTTTACTTTTGTACCCTTCATTTATTGATACTATACATATATAATCATAACTCTTGTGCTTTGACTCTTTGCTCATCTTGGTGCTCGAGTATATAGATCTTCCTACAAATTCACTTCATTAACCTTCATTAGTACTCCATATTTCACCAAACATTAGATATCATGAAGTCACAGTTTACCTCAGAGTCTGTTGCCTGCCTGATAACAATAGGAACATTGAGGCAATGCAAGAACTGTTTCAAACTCACTGAAAACTGTTTGCTTCTTCCCATAGAGGATTCTATATGTATGTGAGGTACTAGTATCTATTAAATTTGGAGGCCATTCTCTCTTCCAAAACAGTAGGCTATACCAGGCATGTTGTCAGTTCTTCCACCCACCACACTCAACCATGTCTACAGTGTGCGAGACAAATAAGCTTTCTTAAGCAGAGGTACTTAAAAAGTCCCTATCTTAACCACAAATGTCTCCTAGACAAAAGTTTGTTATACAAGACACTCAGCATTACACTAACAGGCAAACAGCATACACAAACATTAAACAAAATATGACTTCAAAAAGGGGTCACTCAGCTGGCAAAAGATAATTTATCTTAACAATTGTCTGTCATTCTGGTGTTGTTTTAAGGAGATGCAATGTTTGTCAGCTTGGGAGGACATGGTTACCAGACCAGACCAACCACATTGCTTTGCCAAGGATGGTCTGCACCTGTCCCCTCTAGGTTATTGAATTCTGGTTAAAACATTATCCACCCCCATAGTGCCTTTTTTAGGTAATGCCAAATTGACAAACCTACCCTCATACGAAAATCAACTCAACTAAGCCCCAACGTGTTACTGCTCATTGCCAAGAGCCTAAATAAGAAACAACACTCCCTCTATGTCCTCCTCACACTTGAGAATGTGGACATCTGTGCAGTTACTGAGACTTGGTTTAAAGCATCAGACAGTACCCCAGTAGTGCAATGTTTTGACGCCTTCAACACTTTTAGACATGTAGCTGCACAGACAAGGCCTAAAGGTGGAAGTGTCTTGATATATGTCGATAACAAGCATATCTCAAGGCTGATAACCACTCTCCTCCGATTCTCCACCACGTAAACCACTTTAGAACACAAAAGTAACCGCTGGCTTACCATAAAGGGATAATCCTCCGAAAAATATGTATCAGTAGTATATTACTAGTCCAACCTGTTACACCAAAGTAAATAACAGCAACACCGCTCATCAGGAACCAAACGAAATATACTTTAATGGAACGTAACAACCACAACACAGAAAACAAACAGGATAGATAAAATCCTGTACCATATCCTGGCCAGCTCTAGGACACCCCTCATGTCCCAAGAAGCTCACAATGCAAACTTAGACCTACTGGAGACACTTACTATCCAACCTAACACCCTATTCATGAGAGACTTTAATTACCCCTCTATAGACTGGAGATCCTGTACAGCCTCAAATCTACAGGCAGAGATTCCTGTATTTCATAAATACAAACACCCTTGACTAAATAGTGAATACGCCCACTACAGGCTCCAACACACTGTACCTCCTGTTCACAAATACGGGAGAATGCTGAATTGCTCTCAGAAGCTCTGTACAACCATGTTAATGGTTGCATAGAGGCTGCTGTACCTACCAGAAGTAAGCCCAGAGATAGCCAGAGAAGCAAACCACCCTGGTGGCATCCCAAATTAAACAGGATATACAACAAAAGAGAAAAAATATGCCAAAAATTCAGGAATAGTAATTCCCATAAAGAAATAAATTCTCTCATCAAGCTAAATAGGCAACTAAGAGGGCTAATTAGATCAAACAAAGCCAATGTTGTGGTTAAAATAGCCTCCAAGGTGAAAGGAAATCATGAGGCCTTCTTCAGCTTATGTCAGAAATCTCAAGGGCTGCAAACAACAATATGCTGAGCTGGTGGTTAATGGTGCTACATTCACCAAGCCTGGCAATATAGTGAACCTGTTAGTGTACAAATTCAGATCCAACTTTACCTGTCTCACCCTGAACCATCCCACAAGAAATACTCCCAAACATAACCCCTATAACTGTAACTAGGGAGCATGTACTAGCTGTGCTTGCTAAAGCAAAGAACAGAGCCTTAAAAGGCCCCAGTAACATCTCAGGATGCCTCTTGAACAGTGAAAATATGATTTATCAGGACCCCTGGCATCAATATTTAACAATAGTCATAAAACAAGTTTTGTGCCACAAGAATGGAGGACTGCAACTGTCATCAACCTTCATAAAGGAGGACCTTCAACAGATCGTGGAAACTACAGATCCATTAGTCTGACTAGTCTTATCTGCAAAGCCATGGAAATAATTATCATGGAAATTAACAACAAGGACATAGGAGACCTCCAGACACTGGACCCATCCCAGTTTAATTTTGTCAAAGAAAGGTCATGCTTATTGAATCTAGTAGACTTCTTTGAAAATGTCGCCATGGTAATGGATGAGGGAAAACAGTGCATACACTGCCTACCTAGATCTGGCCAAAGCATTTGCTAAAATACCCTACTCGAGCATTGTCAACAAACTTAAGGAAGTAGGCATAAGCCGCTTTAAAGTATGCTGGATATCTAGCTGGCTCATGGATAGGACCCAAGAGGTTAGGACGGGTGAGACAATCTCCACAAAAAGGCAGATCACCGGCAGAGTCCCACAGGGCTCTGTGCTGGGCTTGCTCCTCTTTGGTATCTACCTTCACAGAGTTCAAAGTCAATGCCAAATGTCTCTGGCTGACCACGTTTGCAGATGATTACAATTTGAGAGCAGTAATTGAATCCCCTGAAGATGAGAACACCCTTCAAGAATATCTAACACAGACAAATGATTGGTACCAAAGTTATGGCTTAAAACTTAATGCCAATAAATGCATTATAGTACCTTTTGGGAAGTCGGCCACCCCTGGAAACTAGGTCATCACTAAAACACCCTTAAGACCTGACTCACTAGTCAGGGATCTGGGAACACATGTAGACAATAAACTAGTGTTTGACCAACATGTATCCAAGGTAGTAAGGAAATCCTTCTCTGTTGCTCAACTTATAAGTAAGTGCATGGGATCTAGGTTCAGGGAAGTCATTGTAGCATGACAATCTGCCCTCATCAGACCCATCATTGAGTATAATGACACTCATCAGACCCATCATGGAGTATAATGACTCTCATCAGACCCATCATTGAGTATAATGACTCTCATCAGACCCATCATTGAGTATAATGACTCTCATCAGACCCATCATTGAGTATAATGACTCTCATCAGACTCATCATTGAGTATAACGACTCTCATCAGACCCATCATTGAGTATAATGACTCTCATCAGACCCATCATTGAGTATAATGACTCTCATCAGACCCATCATTGAGTATAATGACTCTCATCAGACCCATCATTGAGTATAATGACTCTCATCAGACCCATCATTGAGTATAATGACTCTCATCAGACCCATCATTGAGTATAATGACTCTCATCAGACCCATCATTGAGTATAATGACTCTCATCAGACCCATCATTGGGTATAATATGCTGATCACTTCAAAGCTCTGTCTCTTTACTTGGTATCATGCAGACTTCTGAAAGGTGATCTTTACCTGGCATACAAGACATCCTTGTACCGTTTTGATGAACCTTTTGCACATTCACAAAACAAGCACCATTAGAACTACTAGATCAAAAGACCTAAATTTTGCTTGCGACATAAATAGGACATACTGGAGAGACAGATATGTTCATAGGTGTTTACTGGGCTAATGACCACAAGGCCCTTTTTAAGCCTAGCCATGTATCCCAAATCACTAACAAGTTCTATTACCCTTGAAAAGTGTAAGCAGGGGTTTAGGACATGAAACATTTACAAGCAGGGGCCTGGGAGATGAACTATTTACAGGTTGTCTGTGTTTATTAGAGACATAGGTGCCAAACCAGGGATGAATTTCCTGTTGTCCATTTAATTAGCCAAGTTACCCATGAATTGGGTTTGGGAGGAACTCTGCTTCACATGGATGGGGAGCCTATTCCAGACATGGGGATAGTCTCTGGAATACATACCTGTCTCTCCAGCATGTCCTATTTATATCACAGGCAAGGTTTAAGTCTTTAGAATGGGTAATTCTGGTGCTGTTTGTTTTGTGGATATGCAGGAGATCGATTAGAGTGGGGTCTGACAATGCTCTTTATGCCAGGCACAGATCTCCCCTCAGAAGCCTGTAAGAGACAGAATACAGGGATAGGGCCTTGAGTTGGTCTGCATAGGACATTTTATTTACATCCTGTATTCTTTTAGTGAGGAACCCTGTGAACATTCCAATTGTTGGATATGCCTAGTTAGGTACATACTAAAGGGGGCATTGTATTCAATGATAGGTCTGAAGAATGCTGAATACAGTGGAACAATGACTTCCTTGGACCTAGATGCCATACCTTTGTTTATAAGTCGCATAACATAGAATGATTTACTCACTACTGTAGGCTAGATCACTGTCTATGTGTGTCCCTAAGTCCCTGATGACTGGGTCAGCTCTATGGGATGTGTTGTCAATATGATAGTTACCAGGGGTGGATGACTTCCTAAAGGATACTATTATGCATTTCTTGGTGTTTAGTTTTAGCCATGGCTCTGACACCAGTTGTTTGCCTGTGTCCACCCTTCCTGGAGAACATTTGTGTCAGTATGCAGTTCAATGACAGCTCCTAATTAGCAATCATCTGCAGATTTAGTCAGCCAGAGACCATTGACATTGGCTTTGACTTCAGAGAAGTAAATGCCAAAAAGGAGTGGTCCAACGGCTGAACCCTGAGGGACTCCACCTGTGACTGGCCTCTTTCTAGAGGTGGACTCCCCAATTCTAACTTCCTGGGTCCTGTCTGTGAGCCAGTTGGCTATCCACCTAGTGACATATGGGTTTATACCTAACCTCTTGAGTTTGTCAACAATGCCCGAGTGGGGTATTGTGTCAAATGCCTTGGCCAGGTCAAGGTATGCAGTGTAAACCATTTTGCCCTCATCCTTTGCTTTAGTGACCTTCTCAAAGACATTCACCAGGTTGAGTAGGCATGATTCGCCCTTTGATGAAACCAAACTGGGTTGGGTTCAGTGTCTAGGGGTTTACTATACCACTATTTATAATTTCCATGATAATTCTTTCCATGGCTTTACATATAAGACTAGTGAGACTTATGGGTCTGTATTTTCCAGGGTCTATAGATGGCCCACCTTTGTGCAGAGGGATGACTGTTGCTGTTCTCCATTCATGAGTCATGAAGCCTGTTTGGAGGCTACAGTTAAATAGCAATTCCAGGGGCCTGATCGGTCCTGTTTTATGCTATTTAGAAGGCATCCTGGGCTATTGTCTAGGCCCATTGATGTAGTGTTCTTGGCCTAAGAGAGAGCATTAGGGGCCTGTTCCCTAGTGATAGCAGGGGGAGGTATATTTGATGGTATTTTCTGAGGAAAAGTTAAGGGGGAGAGAAGGGGTAAAGTTGAAGCTGAGTTTATTGGTCAGTAGGTTTGCTATATCTTCTGGCTCAGTATAGGTGGTTTCATTTGCAATGAGCTCTTTACACAATTGAGTATTGCCTTTGAGGTTGCAGACATAGCTGAAGAATGCCTTTTGGTTGTCCTTGGCCGGGGAGGCCAAATTTACCTCAAATTTGTCTTTGGTAGACTTTATTTGTCCTCTGAGTTGTTTGTTTAATTTGATGAGAGTGGTTTTATCCTGCTGGGTGCTGCACCTCCTAATTTTTGCCATGATATTCTTCCATCTGTTATACAGCCTAATGATTTCATGATTCCACCAGGATGGCTTGTTTTCTGAGTTAGTTCTGTACTTCTTCCTTGTGAGTACAACTGCCTCTATGCAGCTGTTAGCATGCTTGTACAGGGTTTCCACAAACAGTTCCACATAGGCAGCAATGTTCTCAGGGTTTCTGGGGGCTTGACTGTTTGCTCGATTATCACTTAATAGCAGGAAATTAGCCTTAGATTAGTTACTGAATATTCCAGGTTTAACTGGGGGATCCAGGTTTTATTTTTACTTCATAGGAGACCATTTTGTGATCTGACCTTACAAGGGAAGACATCACAGTTGGGGGTGTGCAGCACACCCCCATATTAGTGAGGACCAGATTCAGTATGGTTACACCCCTGGTTGGTGTATTGACAGTCTGTTCCAAGGAGTTTGTTTACAAAATACAGGAATCTCTTTGCCTGTACGTTTGGTGTCATATAGGATTCCCAGTTAATAGTGGGGTAATTAAAGTCACCCATGAATATTGTATTGGGTTGGATGGTGAGTGTTTCCCATAAGTTTAAATACATGATATGGGTTTCCTGGGCCACAGAGAGTGACCTATATCTTGCAAGGAAGTGGTATTGGATTTTGCCTATGGTGATTTGAACATGGAGCAGCTCAAGTGCATTGTCCTGTTTGACCAGCCTTGAGTTATATTTATTTTTGATGTACAGTGAGACATCTCCATCTTTAGTCCCTGTCTGTGAAGTAGCTGGTCTAAACGTGTGGAAGACATTATAACTTTGCACTGTCAGTGTGCTCTCTGCGGCTTTAAACCATGTCTCAGTGTCTGCACAGACATCAGCATTCTGTAGGGTGAAGAGAGTTTCTAGGGAGTGGAGTTTTTGTTTAGATTCCTGGCAATGAGCAGTAATATCTTCAGATGTTCTGGGTTTTGATTTGCTATGTCAGAAGTACTTTCAGTTTGGCATTGCCTAAAAAAAGGCACTATGGTGGAAGACAATGTTTTAGCTAATATTCAAAAGCCTACAGGGGAGATGTGTTGACCATACCTGGCAAAGCAGCGTGGTCTTTTGACCATCTTCTTCCATGCTGACAAATTTCCCTCCCCTTAGAATGACACCAGAAACTAAGCCAATTATTAAAGTCAGTCATCTTTTGTTCGTATTGTGGCATCATCTTTGGTGAAGGTAAAATGCTGCTCAGTGCTAGGGTCATACCAGCCTGAGACACATATTTCAAGAACTCCATGATGTCTCTCTTCATATAGTCTAGGGAGGTATTTCTCAGGTCATTTACTCCCACTTGGACTATGACTGTGCCATACTGGTACTTGTGTTCCAATGACCTGGGTCTGTGCATAATGTGGTGGATTGTAGCCTCTGATAACCAACTGACTGTGCCTTTCCATGAGATGTGGCTCTAAGTATTGATGGGATATTGTTTTGAAAGAGTGCATTTGGGGCTGCTGAGGGTATTTATTTTGTGTATTTCGTCTAGGATGTCTTTGGGATTTAGAAAGGTTACATTTAAGTGCCTCAGCATATGTGGGTCTATAGGTCTGCTTTTAATTGTGTGTGATGGGTGCAGCGTGTGTACTATTGACAAACTTATTGACATTAGGAGTACTTTTACGTGAGAGCTTTGCCTCCAGTGATATTGTGTAAATACATACAAAAACATAAAATGCTCTGGAATAGATTTTCAATACACGTTAAACAGAGCACCTCACTGGCCCTCTTCAAGAGAAATCTTGATGAGTGGATTGGAAATAGAAAGTTCACCCTGGGGATGACTCCAATGGCTCTGCTTGACAGAGGCACTGGGAACTAATGTTGGGCACCACGATGCCAGGGCTTTTCTATGGGCTAGGCTTGTAAAGGCTCCAGGGCCATTAGCCTAGTACACACCTATGAACCTCTCTCACATACCATATCAGTTTGTTTGAAAATTAACTGGTTGTCAGTAAACATGAAGCAATTTCTACATTGCCTCAGGATGCCCATATCTGCCAAGCTGGTAACGGAGATAGTGGGAAAGTTCATACCCATGGCAACAGACCCCTTTTTACTGATTATACAGTTGGAATGAGAATATAAAGCAATGTTAGGAGTATCCAGTTTGCAACTCTGGATACAGTGATTGTCAATGGAAACTAGTTGGACTGTGTGCAACTAGGTATTGTTGAAATTTCAATCATACTTTTACAGGGAAAATGTCACTCAAAGTGTTTGTGTCTGAACAGAGGACTGCCAAACACTTGAGAGGAAACTAATACATAGACCCTGAAAATTTAAGGATGAAGTGTTTATACAGATATTCTGAAGTTAGAAACAAATCAAGCAGTAGAATTAGCTTGTCAAGAATGATGAAAAGAGGGGAGTTACGTGAATGGCTACTGCCTGGCTACTACTAGTGCTGTGCTGGTCTCACCAAAGCTTCACTCTGCTGGGATACAATGCTCCTTTGCTTCTTCTCTCTCCAGAAGCAAAACAGTAGCCCAATCTCAAGTTGAGAAGCAGGCCACAGCCTGTTTGGTGACCCACAGTCTTTTTCCAGATGATGCAAGGGTCTGTAGGCTTGTTGTAGCCTTTCCCTGATAGATGCCTTGAATAGCAACCAGACCAATCAGGAATGTCAAGCACAGACACTCACTGCCCCACCAGAAACAGTCAGGAATCAATGCACCATGCTTCTTCTTTCACCTGGAGTAGAATATAAGCACAAGTTTTAAACTGTCACATATGAAGCAGTTATTAGGCTTTCTGGTGGTCAGCAGTCTCCAGGAAATAATGTCCTTGTGTTCCTTCTCTCACTAGGGGAATTCAGAACCACTAATCTTAAGATGACTACTGAGAGGCAAAATGTGGGCTCTCCAGTAACTGGTAGTTTTGCAATAGATGCTTAAACGTAAGATGAAAAAATGGGTTAATATCCTAAGCACTGCAGTGTGCCCCAAGTAGTTAGATATGAAAAAGGGGATAACCTAAGCTTTAACTGTCTAAGTGGAGAGCCACAAATTTTAAAAGAGTAAGATAGATTGAAAGGGGGTGGACAATTGTGTATTCTGGTTCTATGGAACACAGTGGGATGGCCAATACATTTAAATAGTTGAAGGGGAGTGAGCTTATTCACAACAGCCAGTGAAAGGGGAGAGGGAAGGACATATGTGGTCAAATTAACATAAGGGTCATCGTGTTTAAGAACACAACAACGACAGGGTGGGAGGGTGGCAAAAAATTTCTGTGTGACTTACAAGAGACACAGCTGTGGTCTCTCCTACTTTTAATGTGCAATTAAAAGCAGAATACAAGTAAAACACAGTGTAAAGAAAACAAATCACAGTATACAAAATAGAAGAAGCAATAAAGTAATACAGAATAGAAGAAAGCAAAAACAAACTAACCTTTCCCCTCACAGCAAGCTGTGGCAGAGTCTGGGTGAGCTTTTCCAGTTTCCATTCTCTGTAACAGGCTCTTCATCCATGAGAAGCTGAGTTTCTCCATAACCATATTTAAGTGCAACTTGGACCAGTGGACCAATGGATGACTAACTGGAAATTCACCCCTGATCTGGTGCCTATGTCTCTGATGGACAGAGGCAGTCAGCAAATCACCCCCTATATAAATTAAGTCTGCTGGTCACATTTGTGTTGCATGGCTAGGCTTATAAGGGCCTTAGTGGTCATTAGCCTAGTATACAGCTATGAACCTGAAGACCTTAAGGCAGCAAGGCCAAGACAGTACATTTGGTAGCAGCTTAATAATATGTGAATCCATAGTCAGACACACAGATGCACCAGTCACCGGAATGAGAAATGACAGATTGAAGGTTAGCTGCCATTAAGGTGCCAGGATCCACTATGTCATTATGGCTCTCAAGTCTGTTCACCCTGAGTCCATATATGACCTAGGCATTGTGGCCATGGGAGTGAGTGACTTGAGACATACCTCCTTGGATCATATGAATAGAAATATGACGGAGATCTCAGAATATGTATCTAAAGTTGGTGTGAATGACCATGGCCAAGAATGATTCCGCAATACAAACAAAAAATAACCGATTTCAGTTATTGGCTTAATTGTTGGTGTTATTTTAATGAGCTCCAATATATATATCAAGCTTTGAGGAGATGGTTGACAATCCTGGTTGCGTTCCTAAGGGTGGCTTGCACCTCCCTCCTAATGGCATCTGTAAACTGATCAGGACTATTTTCTCCAGCATAATGCCTTTTTTTAGGCAAGGCCAGTCTCAGATTCCCCACATAGTCAATCAAAATCAAAACAATATAAAGGTAGCATTGCTCAATACTAGAAGCCTGAACAAGAAGCTAAACTTCTTACAGACATTCTTAACTCTTGAAAACTTAGATATCTATTCAGTTACTGAAACATGGTTTCAGAACAGTGATAGCACCCCCACAGTACAGTGTTTCAAACCTTACCACTCTTTCAGACCCAACATGGAAAACAGCAGTTATTGGAGTGGGCCTGTCCATATTTCCAACAAGCCATCTCATCTCTAGACTTTGAAGCGGTTTACAAGTCACTTGATTTTTGAAATATTAAGTACATGTGGAGCTATTGCTTATTTTCATAATTACTAAGAAACAACTAGCAATATTTCCAGTATAACGTGATATAAACCAGCATTTTCAGTGAATTGTCATGTGTCCCACATTAATGTTTCACACCATACACCTCTCTATGATTCATGAAAATATGAACATAAACATGAAAATGTGAATAATAAGTTGCAAAGATTAATTTCTCCACTGCAGTACATGCTAGACTAGCACTCTTATTGTATTTTATTAATAACTCCTTGCCCTTTCTAATACTGTCTATTATTAGCAGCTAAGTCACTTAGTTGAAGAAGACAGACCCAAAAAAGTTCTGGACACCGTAAGGAGGTATGAGTGTGAACTGGAAGTATAGAAGTGTTTTAGGCTTGAGTGAGATAAGGACATGTCTTTCTTGAACTATGCAAATCACCTTAAAGTGCTGTCTCTCTCTCTCTCTCTCTCTCTCTCTCTCTCTCTCTCTTTTGCTATCTGGCCTACAGAGCCTCAAAGGAACCATTCCTATGTGACCTTCTGGTCATTCCTAAAACAAATAATACCCTAAACACCTGCTCAAGAGATACCTTGCACCAAAACATAAATATGACCTGCTGGTGAAATAGACATATATCCCAGAGAATTCCTCTTTTATGGAGTAGACTTCCTTTGGATATAAAATGTCTCCCTGACCCTCTTTAAGTGAATCAAAGTAATATAAGGTGATGAATCTGATTAGAAGGCAAGAAATGTGGAAAGGGCATAAATATAGTTGTAAGTACAAAAACTCCTGGAACAACCTCATGTCAATCAGGATCAGATCTAACAGAGGAATGCTTAAGGAGAGGTGAATTTAAACCAAATGACAAAAGATTAATATTGGTGACTCAGGATAGTCGACTATGTACATGGTGGTTTACAAAGTCCACTGAACATGTGGAAGAAAGAGACAAATTCAGGTTTTGTAAAACAGAACTAGAACCAGTCAGACATCTTGTTGCTGGGTGTGATACACTAGTGGCAGAGGGCCCGTATACTGAAAGGAATAATAATACTCGAAATCTCTCACATCCTGTTAAACAGCATGTTTAAAAAACAACATGCAACCTTTCCAAGTTTAACCCAGAAATGTTCATTATTACACTATCATCTATTAACTGGAACGTCCTAAAAATCCTCCCCTTAGACAATGGTGTACATGAATTCAATACAACTGTTCTAAATATCCCAAATAGCCTTGCTCCTAGAAGGAAGAGCCTAAAAAACAAATAAACAGTGTAATGCTAATGCAGGATAGAGAAAAAAAAACATGGAAAAATTGCAAAAATATAAAACACTTCAATATCTTGAAAACTTTAGAATGCTTCATAATTGTACTAAAAAGCAAATAAATGAAGAAAAGAAAATATACTATAATAACTTTCAGAATAACACTAAACACATCCCTAAAACGTTTTGGACATCCATTAAAGAAATCTTATATCCCGGCCAAAAGTTCAACCCAAATCCCTGTCCTAATAACTCCCCACTCAAAAATGCAATACAGTTCAACTTCAACTCTTATTTTATGAACAGTATAGCATCTCTAACCAAGGATTCCTCAACGTCTAATCCTAACCCTGCCCAACAGCAAAATATCACCACATTGACTTTCACCTTCAAACCTGTACCCACATATTATATAAACCATGCTCTTTTTCAGCTGATGACCTTCCAAGCAATACTTAAAATAGCAGCCAGTACCTATTTTATGTAATATTTGTTTGCTGGGAAAGTCTGATGGGGACAGAGCCCATTTTCAGCAGCGGCTTGGGTAGAAATGCTCCAGACGCATGTCTTTGGAATGTGGAAGGAAACCAGAGCAAACCCATGCAAATGCAGGAAGGACATACAGACTCCACACAGAAGGCACCCCAGCCAAGAATAGAACTGGAGAACCTCTTGCTGTGAGGTGACAATGCTAACTGCTACACTACGGCGCCCTACTCAGGAAGCTTTAACAGACACTTGCCACTAATTATCTGCTCCCCACTCTTCTTTATGGTGATCCCATCCTTATTAACCTCCAATAGCATTGCCTATCCTTTCTCAGTCCTTATAAATAGGTCAATCCAGCAAGCCCACATTCCCTCTGTCTGTAAAAAAAGGTCAAACATTATTCCTCTGCACAAAGCCAGAAATTCAATAGACATTAATAACTTTAGACCTTATCTCCTCTTGCCAAAATACTAAAAAATGTATTCAGAAACAATTGCTAGACTATCTCCTGCAGGAAGAACTCTTATCCCCTACACAACATGGCTTCTGTCCTTTCCATAGTACTAGCACTGCCCTTGCCCTTCTAACTTATATAGATACTGTCAATAAAGCTACAGATAATGGCAAACTAGTCTCTTCCTTATTTATAGAGTTGTCTAAACCTTTGACACAGTTTGCCACAGCAAACTTCTACTTCAAATGTCCTCACTAGGTGTCTCTCAGCCCGGCCTTCTGTGGTTCAAAAGCTACCTCTCCAGTAGGTATCAGTCACTAAAATGTCACTCCATGCTCTCTACTTACCTGTCAGTCACCACCAGTGTACCCCAAGGCTCTATCCTTGGTTCCCTCCTCTTTAGCAATTTCACCAGCACCCTCTATACATTAACACAACAGGCCTCTGTAATGCAATACACAGATGATTCCACACTCATTTGCACATCTGTACTCACAAAGCTTTAACAGCCACTGAAAATGGCTTGGAATTCACAACTTATGCTCAACCCAAAAAAAAAACATAGTATTACTTTTTTCCCCTAAATCCCTCTCTCATGAAAAATAAAATTTAAAGTTCTCTCTGTCTTGATAATACAACCATTGAAGTCACTTCTCATAGCAAACTATTAGGAGTGATAGTGGACGGGGGTGCTGGAAGCTGTTGATGGCTGGCTGGGGCAGAGGGTGAGAGGGGCACTTAGTGATCTAAAAAGGGTAATTTTTTAATATATATATATATATATATATATATATATATATATATATATATATATACATAGGGTCTATATCACATTGTCGAACTCTTAAAAGCTCTAACGTCATATGGTCGACACCATATGATCGAACTTTTCAAAGTTCAAACGTTTCAATGGAGATCTCTGTACAGTGTGGAATGGGAAGATTCCCCCCCCTGCTTAAACCATTCAGGTAGTTTTTTCTTTGGTTTATTTTTTTTTTTATTACATTTTCAAACTTTTAAAAGTACGATCATATGGTGTCGATCATATGACGTTCGAACTTTTAAAAGTTTGATTATGCAATATAGACACTATATATATATATATATATATATATATATATATATATATATATATATATATATATATATACACACACACACACACACACACACACACACACACACACACAAACAGAATCACTATTCCATTATCACTACATGTCAGTGAGAAAATCAACCATTACACCATTATCACTCTACTCATTTTCATTTATTGCAATTGAAAATTAACTGGAAGATAAATTATTGTAATTAGTTAACAATGAACTGCTTTAACAGACAAGAGAAGCATTACAAGTAAATGGTACAATTACAATAGTTGAGAAGCTTCTTAGATCAACACTGAGAAAAGGCACTATAGGTCAAATAGGGTCTATATTAGATCACCGAACACTTAGGTAAGCGAACGGTGATTTATCGACCCCATATGAGCGAAAGCTTACAAAACCGAACTGTCAGAACAGCAATTTTTTTCTAAGAGAAAAAAATCGCCGTTCCAACAAAGAAAAAAAAAGAAAGCACATTAAAACAGGAGATTAAGTGGGGGGTGAAGCCCCCCTCAACCCCCGATGTGGGGGGGCTGTGCCCCCCACACACCCCTACCTATATATATATATATATATATATATATATATATATATATATATATATATATATATATATATATATATATACACCAACTCCGAGACTGAACTACAGTGCCAAAAACGGCAAAGTACCGAAGCAGCCAAGTGAATTCTTTCCCAGGGAAAGAATTCGCTTACATGCCGCTTCGATATTTTGCAGTTTTGGTTTTGTCAGTTCGACCTAGACGAATTCGAAAACATGCATCTTCAGTCTGCTGATAGGAACCCGGTCAAATAGATGATGCGTCACTCCTAATGAACAAATTGGCAATGCCCAGACTTATGGCTGCCACTTTAACAGTAATTACGCTAAGAAGATGCAAAGTATTGATCCTTAGAGGTTGGATTTCTGGCTAAGTCTGTCAAAACAAAAATAAGGTCAAGTACTGCATGAATATTGGGACGTCTTATTGTTTATAAAGCTACTACACTGGCAGTTAATAATGTGGTTTGCATTTTGTAATAGCAGGAATTGTAATGTTACAGAGTGCAGAGTTCTGTGTATATATCAGGACATTTTAGGTGACTTTACAGTGCTTCTGTCATATTAACAAGGCACTGTCAGCATGCACTATCCTATGAATAAGTAATCTGACTGAATACCGGCAGTTTGCTTTGATGCATTGTAATGCAAACAGCATGAAAAATAAATAGAATCACAATAGTCAGCAAATCCATCTGTCCTAAGACAGCATGACTAAACAAATGTTTTATTTATAACTTCCTTAAACTTCTGCTTGTAACACTGCATTCACATTCAGTGGGAAATCTCATACTGAAAAGGAACAGTTCTAGACCCTAGCTGAAATACCTTCAAATCTGTGCTTAGTCAATGACCAGTGAATTCCTATAGTTTATATCTGATAATCAATGTATTATACTAAGGTGTACTTAAAAAAAAAACATATTTGTACTGCTCTGTCACTGCATTACATGAAATTCTTGGCTATGATTTTTCTGTCTACACAGCTATGTTCCCAGTCAGTCATTGTGATCCAGTGACCAAAAACTCCTGTCTGTCTACAAACATAGCAAATCTGCTGGGGATTGTCTGGACTCATTCAAGGTTGCTATGGCCTGGAACTCCTTATCTGTATCCATCAGGTCTATACCCTCCCTCCCATCTTTCAAAACCACTCTGAAAGAAGGACTTCTTAGCTAAAATCTGGCACTGTTCTTGCTCAAAACCAGGACATGCTATATCCCTAAATGTAAAAAAGTACCTTTTCATTCCTTATATGTCCTTACTCTCCCTTCTTCACTTACTTCCTTAGTTCCATCAAATTCTCTTCCATGACTTTCTCTCTAAATATACCATAAGCCTGTTTTCCCTCAGTTCATATTGCAATTTATATTTGTATTAGACTAACTTACTTTTAATTTCTCTACAAATTGTCTAAAATTTCTCCAAATATTAAATGGTTGCCATATACCTTGTAAAGATTCTTAACCAATGTTTTTATATTATCACTAATTTGTTATAATTATTTAAACTGCAGATGTTTTTGCTTTATTTTTGAAGATTGCAAAATTATTGTTCTTAAAATCATCATCATCATCAGCAGCAGCAGCAGTAGCCCCCTTTTTCGCATTTTCTATATGGGATTGGGGTATCGTGTTAACAGTCGCCATCTCTCTTGATTCAGTGCCACACTCCTGCCTTCTTCAACACTCATGCCTGACTGTTGCAGATCTTCTCTCACATAATCCATCCACCTCTTTGCTGGAGGTCCTCACTTCCTCTTACCTTCTTCCTGTCTGCCCGAAATCTTCTTCACTAGATTGTCTTCTGCTTTTCTGCACATCTGAACCACTGTAATCTGTTCTCTTTGATCTTTTCTGCTATTGGAGCTACTTTGGCTTCTGGTTTTATATCCTCATTTCTTCATCTGTCCCACAGTGTGCATCCTACCACCCTTCTCAGGTATTTCATTTCCATCACTTGTAGCTTCTTCATCTGCTCTGCCTTTACTGCCCAGGTTTCTGTTCCATATAGTAATAATAGCCACACCACTATCTTGTAAACATTACTTTTCAACTTCTTTGGCATTCTTCTGTCATAGACTATACCTGAGACTCTATGCCAGTTGGCCATAGCCCCTCTGATTCTAGCTCTGACCTCTTCATTCAGACTTCGCTTCTCCTCAACCACCCCTCCCAGATACTTGAAGCTATTTACCTGCTCCACTATCTTCCCTTCTATCTCAATTCTCAACTTCTTCTGATTTTCCCAATTTGCTGCCATTGCCACTGTCTTATCTGTGCTTAGTTTCATCCCATGTGCATTCAGTTTTGCATTCCATTCTCCTATCCTTTGCTGAAGTTCTTGCTCAGAGTCTGCCTCTAATGCCACATTGTCTGCATGCAGTAACTTTGTTGATCTGTCCCCTCTAACCTGTTTGCAAATGTAGTCCATCATCAGTATGAACAGCAGTGGGCTCAGAGCTGAACCCTGGTGTACACCTACTCCCACCGGGAACCCCTCTGTGAGGCCAAACACTGTTCATATGTGAGTCACTGGGTCCTTGTATACAGCTTGCACTAATTCTACCATGCTTTTGGGATTTTAAACTACCACAGTACTGTCCAGATCAGCTTTCTTGGGACTTTGTCATATGCTTTCTCCAAGTCTAGGAATGCCCAGTTGGACTCTTTCCTCCTCTCTAGCTTTTTCTCAACTATCTGTCTCATTGCAAACATCAGGTCAGTTGTGCTGCATCCTGGTCTGAATCCAAACTGCTCATCTCCCATCTGACATTCTATTACTCTGTGTATCCATTTATCAATCACACTCTCCAGAATTTTCATGCAATGTGACAGCAGTTTGATGCCTCTGTACTACCCACAGTTGTGGCTATCCCCTTTGTTCTTGTACATTGGTATGAGTATGCTTATTCTCCAGTCAACTGGGATATGCCTTTCTCTCCAGACTTCTATGAGTACCGTCAAGAGCCATTTCTCCCCTGTCTCACCAAGCATCTTTATCATGTCTGCTGTGACCTCATCTGAGCCTGCTGCTTTCCCTGATTTCATTTTCCTTAGTGCTGTTCTTACTTGGGTGGGCTCCTCTTTTTCTCTCATTTTAGGCTGTTTCTGGAACAGTACAGCTTATGCGGAGTTTTCTTCATTCAGAAGCTGCTGGAAACACTCCTTCCATCTGCCTTTGATGTCCTGTGGGCTGGTGAGCAGGTTGTTGCTGGAATCCCTTATGAAGGGTGCCTGACTATCTTCTTTATCTTTCTGTCTTTGCCTTGCAACCTGATATAGTTTATTTGTGCCATCTACTGAGACACTTTCCAGAAGTTGGTAGAGTGCCTCCAATGCCCTATTTTTTTCTGTTGCAACTCCTTTCTTAGCTTCTTTGCTAGCCAACCAGTATTCCTTCCTAGCCTGGTCAGTCTTTTCTATCTCCCATTTTTCCTGCTCTCCTTTTTTCTTTTGAACACTTCCTGGACTTCTGCATTCCATCACCAGCTTTCCTTATGTACCTTATTTCCATACCTGGATCAACCACATATCTGTTCTGTTGTTCTTGTGCATGCTTTTTTGAGGCGCTGCCATTCTTCTTCAACTCCACCTATTTCCTCCTCCTGTTCTTGGAGTGCTAGAACCCTGAGTAATTCCTTGAATTGTTGTACTCTCTCTCTCCAGTCAACTTTCAGGTCTTGAGCCTGGTCTCTGTTGACCTTAGAGCCTTCTCTGACCACTGTTTGCAGCTGATTGTGGCAACCAGTGGTTTGTGCTGTGGGCTGACTGTTTCACTGGGGATGACTTTGCAATCATGGATTATTCCCAGTGCCTTTTCCTTACTAGGAGTAAGTCTACCTGAGTTGTATATTGGCTACTCTTGTATGTGATCTTGTGAATGACTCTCTTTCTGAATCATGTGTTGGGAACTATCAAACCATTTGCCAGACAGAAGTCTAGAATGGCTTCTCCTTCATTATTCCTGTTGTCCTACCCATGTGGACCCAGGCAGTCCTCATATCCTGTTCTGGCTGTCCTGATATGTGCAATTAAGTCACCGATTATCACCACCAATTCATGTTGTTCTGCTTTATCTAGTAGGTCCTGCAACTGCTGTCTGAGTACACTCTTTTTCTCACTATCACAACCCTGCTTTTGGGCATAGGTTGAGATTATGAATACTGCCCTATCATTACACTGGAGTCTGATTGCTATGAGTCTGTCATTAATTCTGATGATATCCCTCACTGCCTTCTGAAGCCTCTCTTTCACCATTTCTCACACCATTTCTAGCCTGTCCCCCTCCTGAGTAATAGAATCTGGATCCCAAAGTGCACTGCCCTTCCATCTTGTCTCTTGGATACATGGAATGTCCAGCCTCCTCTGTATCATCATGTCATCCACTTCCAAGCTGCATCCTGCCAGTGAACCTACATTAAGTGTAGCAATTCTCAGTTCATGTGTGGCAGGTTGATTGGTTTTACATCCAGCTTTCACTCAACAGAGCTATCCCAGGTAACCCAGGCTGGGCAACTAGACACTGGCCGGCCAGCAGCTTATTGACCCAGGACTGCTGGGCTTGGACAGAGCAGTGGTGCATCAGTTTGCTTTGTCTCCTCACAGCAAGAGATTTGATGGTTTGATTCTTGGCTGTGGTGCCTTCTGTTTGGAGTCTGCATGTCCTCCCTGCATTCTTGTGGGTTTCATCTGGGTGCTCCGGTTTCCTCCCACATTACAAAGACATGTATCTGCAGCATTTCTCCCTGGGCCTCCACTCAAATGTAAAATAAATAAAAATAAATAAATGATGGCAGGCACACACTGACCAATAGGGGCACATACACCCCTCCCACTGTTAACATGGGTCCCTGGCGTAGGTTGGGTTCTCAACCCACTTGTCACTGGTAACTAACCGTGCTCATTTTGGCGAGATTAGTCAACATGACTGAATCACCTAGAGCCATATTTTTACACCGTTGAGTGGCTAGCTCTGCCATGGCATGCAGTCTGTGTTCCATGTTCTCCTATTTTGAAGATACTGTGCACCATAGTAGATGCCCAAAGTGGAAGGTCTGTACAACTGTTCCCCCTATAGGGCACCATGTAGACTCTGTGCTGTTAAAGTTAGCACACGTGTGTAAAAATAGTATGGGGAAGCTTTTTCCACCTGCATCACCTTGCTCACGTGTGCTAACCCTAACCCTAAACCCTGTTTCTAAGGCCACACATTACATTACTAAAAACCCTTTTCCTAACAGTACCACTACAGAAGACTAAAGGGACACAGAACACACACAACACAAAACATGCAAAACAGTAAATTCATCCCCTTACCTAATCCCTACTCTATTACCAGCAAAAACTCACACATACACAACCACTGTAACCTTTTCAGTTAAATATTCACTTTTTTGCACATTCTTATTTACAAACACTATACAAATGAGCAGTCAGTCATTTGAGAATTTAGTCAAATGTGCTTTTGATATTTTGTGCTTTCAGTGTTATTCACCCCTTCAAAAAATTTTCAGTCAGATATGCTTTCAATATTTTAAGCTGTAACCATATAGTCAAACGCATCACTTCTTATCATTTCATGCAATATGTATAACATGCATCCCAGCATTGCCATGTGTATAGTACCCAAAGTATTTAGGGTAAGTCTAGGTTTGCCAGCTCCAGGAAAGGCTCTAGCAAAAACTTCGATACCTTGTTAACTATACATAGGCAGGCACTGTCACATCAGCTTCTGCAAGTGGAGGATTAGCAGGTAAGGGGTGAGACTGAACATATGCAAAGGAGCAGTTCGATGGCTGTGGATGCAAGCATATGTGCTCAGGGGCAGCTGAGGTCCCCGGAATGTTCACAGCAGCAGGCAGGGATAGAAGTATAGAGAAGTAGGTAGAATTTGGGCATAGATATGCACAGAAGCAGCAGGTAGTGGGTATACATATGAAGGAATAAGTGGAGAATAAGTATAGATGTGGGCACATGAGTAGGAGGAGGGGGCAATGGATATATCCAAAGGAAGAAGTAGAGTGGGTTGGATCATATAAGCACATAGGAACAATTGGAAGATGGTCATGGGCATCTTCTAAGAAACAGGGGGGGGGGGTGTTTCTGTGTACACACCGTCAGGAAGGGTTGCATATTGTTATATACTGGTATATAGCTTTAAAGCTAATAACCTACCTGGGGCAATGTTCATGTGATATGATACACAGTACATTGAGAGAGTTCAAATTTGGAATACATACGTAATGGAAATTAGACCATGTCTATTATAATTGTGTTTACTTGTTAAGCCTCCTGAAATGACATAGTACCAGAGTGCTGAAATATCTGCAGGACTGAATATACAAATATTTGCTTTCAAGAGTTTCTCTGTTTAGAACTGCAGAAGTGTAGTTCTCAGTTGAAACATCGCTCAACTGCATCTTCCTAGATTCCTTTTACTAGAAGGAAATTTGGCTAAAACTGGAATCTGTGGATCCAGAAATTTGATTTACTGCTTACTACAAGCAGATTGACTGCAAAATTTGGATAGATGACTCTGTTGCAGGTTTGCATGATGTGGATAAGTAACTATAAAGGTAAATGAGGAGAAAGACAAAATACCAAAGGTATTACACGTTAAGAAAGAATCTGTCAAGTTATTAAACATTTGTTCTTTACTAGAGCACAACGTCCTACAGAGACTATACATGCATATGTTATTGAGCTAAATAATACACCTAATGTCTGTGAAGTTGCAGAACTGCATAATTCTTAAATAACAAAAAGAATAACTTTTGGTAAAGAAATAATGAAACAAGGGGAAGATTATTGGCCAACTAGACCAGGACTTATCAGAAACTGTGGATGTATACTATATATACTAACTCTGAGATCACACAAACAGAAAAAGAAAGTAAACTCACACCCAGATATTCTACAGTCCCTCACACACACACATCAGACATATACAAACACAAACACATCCAACAATTACACACTCATACTTTCACCTGCCTACCCTAACCCACACGTACAACTTACAAACACACTCACATACACTCAAACTTCCATCTAAAACCCATACAAAACACTCAGTTACCTTAAATTCCACCTAAATTCACACATGACACTAGACAGCATCCACACAAAACACAGCACATAACGTAACGTAAAGCCATAACTGCGAATTCGAGATATTTGAATTCACGATTATGCACTTTCGCTATTTTAAAAATTTGCCTTTATGGTCTTGAGATACTGAAATTTGAGATTTCAGTATTTCGAGATTATAAAGGGGAACCATACAGAACCAATGAAATTACTAGTACATAGTTAAAAGTATTAAGTTATGAGTAAAATAAACAGGGAGAAATGATGAATATAGGTACAATGTGTTAAAAAAGTCATGGACATGACAAATAGAGATATATGAGGATCCAAAATGAAGTGAGACTGCTTGCAGTATTTTAATTAAAGCATACATTAGGTGTAGCTATAAGTGAGACAGTGAACATTGTCCTGCTTTCAATAATTTCTGTAGAATCTGTGGTAGAAAAGGTCAATCTACAAAATGTATAAATGCAAAAACAAGTACATTTAAACAATTTGCATGTTAATGAACAGATCATAGGATCATGGGGGGTTACTAGGCTATTGGTCTTGAGGCTCTTATAAGCCTAGCCAAGACTTTTATTTTATTTATTTATTTTTATTTATCATTTGTTGACCGGGAAAGTCCGACTAGGTTCCACAGAGCCTGTTTTCAGCCGAGGGCCGGGAGAAATGCCCCAGATGCATGACCTTGGAATGTGGGAGGAACCCGGCCGGGAGGAGAACCCACACGAACACAGGGAGAACATGCAAACTCCACACAGAAGGCACCCCAGCCGAGAATCGAACCAGAGAACCTCTTGCTGTGAGGTGACAATGTTAACCACTGCACCACTGTGCCACCCAGAGACTTTAGCCTATGTTTAGACAAGTCAGCACCCAAAGTCCCTGCCCAGCAGGGACACAGGTGGAATCCCAGGGGTGTATTTTCTGTTTCCCATCCACTTATCCAATGCACTTGAAAAAGGATAATGAGGAACTCTGATTGACATGGAGAGGGAGTCTATTCCACAGATGGGGGAGTCTCTGGGACACAAATCTGTCCCGCAAACAAGTCCTATTGATATCATAGACCAGGTTAAGGTTGCACGTACGGGTTGCTTGAGTGGAGCTTGACTTGTGGATATGCAGCAGTCCCATTAAGGCGGGGTCTGAGATTACTTTATATGCCAAACAGAGGTCACCCCTGAGGAGTCTGTATGAAACTGAGTAGAGGGAAAGGGCTTTTAGCCTATCTGTGTAAGAAAGATATTTGCGCCCCTGGATTCTCCTGGTGTGGAACCACTGTGGTCTTTCCAGTTGCTGCATGTGCTTTGCAAGGTACATGCTGAAGGGGGCATTGTACTCAATAATTGGCCTTATAAGGGAAGAATACAGGGGTGTTATGACCTCTTTGTCCCTGGATGAGATACCCTTACTTATGAGGTGGGCCATGTAGAAAGCTTTACATACAACAGAAGCAATATGTTGGTCAAAAGTCAGGTTGCTATTAACCTGGGTGCCCAAATCCCTCACTACTGATTGTGTACTTAGGGCATTGTTATTAATGTGATAATATGTGGGGATGTCACTCACCCAAAGGGGGATGATGATGCATTTTTTGGCATTCAGCTTGAGGCCATGTTTCTGGTACCAGTCATTTGTTTAGGTGAGACCCTCTTGGAGGACATCCACATCACTTGGGGAATTTATGACTATGCCCAGCTTGCAGTCATCTGCAAACTTGGTCAGCCATGGTCCACTGGTTTTGGCCTGTACTTCAGAGATGTATATCCCGAATAACGGAGACCCCAAGACCTATCCCTGAGGGACACTGCTTGTTACGGGTTGACTGGTTAAGGTGGCTTCCCCTATTTTGATTAGGTGGGTTCTATCAGTGAGCCAGTTTGCTACCCATCTGGTAACACATGGATTGATGTCTAGTTGAGAGAGTTTATCTACTATGCCCGAGTGGGGAATAGTGTCGAAGGCTTTGGCCAGGTCAAGGTAGGCGATGTGCACCATCTTCCCCTCGTCCATGGCTTTGGTGACTGTCTCAAAGAAGTCGACCAGATTTAACAGACATGACCTCCCCTTGACAAAGCCAAACTGTGTGGGGTCAAGTGTTTGGAGGTTGCCAATGTCCCTGTTAATGAGGTCCATGATAATCCATTCCAAGGCCTTGCAGATCAGGCTAGTTAGGCTGATGGGTCTATAATTTCCTGGATCGGTGGACATTCCATCTTTGTGTAAAGGGATGACAGTGGCTGTCCTCCACTTGGCTGGGACAAAGCTGGTACTAAGGCTTTGGTTGAATAGGGCGCCTAATGGTGCTGCAAGTTCATGCCTGAATTCATGTAGGATGCAGCCAAGGATGTTATTGGGTCCTATCGAGGCTTTATTTTTTGCCTTTGAAAAGGCAGTGATGACCTGTTCCCTAGAGATAAGGGGTGGGGGGGCAGGTGCTGGGGATGTCCTGATTTACTGATAGGGGGGACAGAAGGGAGACATTTTCACTAAATCTGTCAGCCAGTAGATTGGCTATATCTATAGAATTTGTGTATGTGGTGTCCTTGACCACCCATTCTGAACAGATCTGGGTGCTTCCTTTGAGATTTCGGACATATGTGAAGAAGGCCTTATGATTGTCTCTAGTAGATGTGGCCAACTTGGACTTGAAGTTGGCTTTAGAGGACTTCAATATTTATTTATTTTATTTTATTTTACATTTGTTAACTGGGATAGTCCAGCTGGATATATGTCCATTTTCAGTGGAGGTCTGGGGAGAAAAGCTCCAAAGAGACAATTAAACAGAACATACAGACAAACCTGGGTACATATTTCACCTAGATCCTTTAAGGTATCTAGTTAATGACACTTATAGGTATAAATTGCAGACACTTATAGATTAAAGTTACAGACAGATACATATTTCAACTAGATCCAGTAGAGTATCTGGTTATTGACACATATAGGTATAGGCTGCAGACACTAGACGGATACAGTTGCAATAGTCATTAAACAGTATTACATTGTTAATAGCAACATTGTTATATGAATATTATCATAACTTTGATATGGTACATGTTTATATGCAAGTAACAGATATGACTCTAGTTTAGGACAATAGTTACCATAGCACTGAAGTGGTACAAGTATTAGTCTGGAGTAGTGCATGGACATAACCATTTGTTACTGAGGAAGTTGCGGATAGTTTTTTTAAATTTAGGCAGTGAGGTTATCAGGGATAAGGATGTGGGTAGGGAGTTCCAGATTTTGGCCACATAAGAGGAGTAAAGGGAATCTCCTGCATGGTTGTTGGATCTAGTAACAGCTAACTGTAGTTTATCAGTTTAGCGGACTTGCCTGGAACATGAATATTGTTGGATAATGTTACCCAGTGAAGGAGATATATTTTGTTGATAGAGTATCTTGTGAGTAGTAACTAGCTGACTATAGATAAGTAAGTTAGGTAGTTCCATCCAACCCAATTGCTTTAGGTTTAGGCAGTGATGAGTTCTATATGAGCTGTTGTTGGCAAATTTGGCTATCTGATTGTAGCAGGTTGTTATTTTATTGATTTCTGTTTTGGATAAGTTAGTCAGGATGGGTGAGGCATACAGTAGTGTTGAGAGAAGGTGTGAATGTGCAATTGTAGTTCTAGCATTATGGGTCAGGAATGCTTTGTGCTTGTAGAGGCTGCCTAGCTTTTTGTTAGTATTTTTAATGGCCAGATTAATATGTACATCAAACTTGAGTTTATTATCAATAGTAATGCCAAGTAGTTTAGTCTGGGTATCAGGTGATATGGGGGTACCGTTATTAGAGTGGATAGTAAAGGTGCATGTGGGGGCAGTTGTAGTTGAGAGATAGAATAGCAGAAGCTTGTTTTTTTTGGGGTTGAGGATTAAGCCATTCTCAGTGAGCCATGTTTCCACTGAGTGAAAGTTATCCTGGGTATTTTTGTGGAGGTCTAGAAAAGTAGGGGCATTAGATATTATAGTTGAATCGTCTACATATTGTATAAGGGTTGTAGCTGAGTGGAGATTATTTGTAAAAATTGAGAATAGCAAGGGGCCTAGTATAGATCCCTGAGGAACTCTGAGTGTAACAGGTAAGAGTGGAGATGTTATTATTCCATAGTACTGCCTGTTGTCTATTGTTAAGGTAGTCTCTAAACTAGGAGACTGATAAGTTATCAAGGCCTAGGTTTACAAGATGAGAGATTAATTTCTCATGGTTAACCATATCAAATGCCTTTGATAGGTCAAGGAAGAGGGCTGAAGAAAGTTTACCATTATTCCTGTTGTGATTAATGGTATCTGTGAATAGTGCTCTTATTTGCTTGTTCAGGCTAAGATGAGATCGCTTCCAATTGGGCACCTAAGAAAATGATATGCTTTCTGGTACTGTTGATTTAAAAAGGCTTGGTACAATGAAATCTGAAATTCATCTACTTTTCTACTACAGATAAGGAAAATAAATATTAAATGATTAAAAATGAATCCTTCAGTCTAATGTTGATATTAATTATAGAGTGTTCAGTCTCTGTTAAAAGATGCAATATGTTATAATTTCAAAATTACTTGTCTTCCTGTAGCAAAACCCCATTTACAATTGTTTTCAGTTTTTTTATGCTTGAATGATTTGTTTTAACTTCCTCCTCTTTATTTCATATGCATGGATGTTGTCAGTTCTGCAAATAAGAACATTATGCTAAACAGTTCAGGATGGTATAGGACTTCTAGTTTACAGTGAAGCATATAGGATGTGAGGTGATGAGCTCCTTCAAGAAGAAGCCTGAAAATCATACAAAAAACAGCTAAAAACAATTCTAGAGATTGTTTCAGTGTGGATCTCTGCCATATGTCTATCAGAAATAAAACCAAAGCAAAGAATTGCAGAGACCCAAGGAAAAATTAGAGCAAACACGCAGGCAAAGACCAACAAGCTGATTATCCTGCTATTGTGTCATAATAATCCCACACAATCCTAGGTCATGAATGCTTAGGGCAAGACCACAGTGAAGAAGACGATAAGCAGAATGTATAAGGAAGTTTTCAAAATAAGTGGAACCCTAGATGATTAATATTAAATCAAACAATATAAAGGTCCAGGTGATGGAAGGGGTATTATCTCACCACTCTGATGATATTGAGCAGCTCAAGTAGGAAAACAGTGACCTGAAATTAAGACCTCTGGAGCAGGAGGTGGAACAAGAAGAAATAAGGTTGGAGATGATGGAATTACAGGGCCATTCATGAAGAGACAATCTCCATTTTTCTTTTATTCCAGAGAATGCAGAAGGCACAACCTATAATGATTTCATGATAGAGATTATCAGCCAGTAGACTGGGCTGCCACATGAGGAAGTTAAGACCGATGAAGCCCACAGAGTTTACCAGCTGAGAGCCAGGACAAAGAAAATACCACGTCCTACAACAGTCAAATTTCAGACACAGGAAACAGAAGAATGCATTCTCTATCTCTGTTTAAGCTATGGAGGACTGGTCTAATATTAAAAATAATCTGTATACCATGATTCCTAACCGGCAACCAGAACCCAAAGAAATACGTTTTTACAGGTATACAGAGAGCAAGACAGAGGAGACTAAATTACAAATTATTATAGATGGCAATTTTGAAAGTGCCTTTTTCCTGTTGTTTCAAGACATAGATAAATCCAGAGGCAGCCATTATGAAGCTGCAAGATTTTGGTTAAAATGCTGAGGCCTGATAGTGAGCAACAATCAAAGCAATAGCAACCAATGGCCATCTCAAAAAATGCCAGTAAAACCTTTTCTTGTCTTTACGCAGAACACGAGAGACAAGCATAAAAGTTAGAAAGTGTTACATCCAGAAGAACCATACCACCAGTCATGAGGAGAAAATCAGACAGAAGCTTAAGTCACAGTTCCATGGGGTAAAGAGTACAATTTCTGACAAGTGTAAGCTTGAGGGGGTAGAGAACTGCTTGAAGTATTATTCCCCAAGACTGCCTAAAATGAGGACTAGTTAATAGATTTACTGGTTAAAAATGGACTTTACGTTTGATGTATTTTTATAATTTTCACTGACGGACATCTGTGTGCTTTAAGTGACCATTGCCTGATGCATAAATATGACTCCAAGTAATCTCAAAATGTTTTATGTAATTAATGTTGGATATGTATGTGATTCTCTAGTGGTAAGTCTACAAAATGTGATTACATCGTTGATTCCACAAAATGTACTACATGCCACTTTAACAAATGGGAGAGCAATAATGAATTAATAATTATATAAATAATTAATAATTAATAATAAATAATTAATTTAAAATGGGTGGCAAAAGCCAAACACACTCTGGCTAGGCTTATAAATGCCCTAGGGCAGATAGCCTAGTATGAACCTATGAATAGTTGTGAAGCAATTTCTGTTCCACAGTATATATATATATATATATATATATATATATATATATATATATATATATATATATATATATAGGATAACCAGGAACTAAAGGCATTTTCTTGCTCCTGCATATACACACACACACACACACACACACACACACACACACACACACACACACACACACACACACACACACACACACACACACACACACACACACACACACACACACACACACACACACACACACACACACACACACACACACGCACACACACACATGCACACACACACACGCACACACACGCACACACACGCATACATACTCTAGCCTGGGCAGGTGACAGGAGGCCTACTGGAAAGTTTCCCACTGGAAAGAGGTACAAGACAAGGATGTCCCCTCCCCTTTGCTATATACACTCTATATAGAACCTCTAGCTGCTAGAATAAGACAATCTCCACTCTGAAGTTTTGACTGGTATGGAAAACAAGAAAATATAACGTTATTTTAGATGATGTTGAAATCTCCCTGAAGCAATCAGCTGAGATCTATATCTTTTATTTGCTGTTCTGGGAAAATATAGTTAGATATCAGGGTACAAGTTAAATCTGGAAAAGCAAAAGCTTTAGTCTTGTATAATGTCCTGACCCATGTATTATTACAAGGGTAGCCTTTTTTGTGAGGACATGAGGTACTATGGTGTATGAAGCAGCACCAAAAGAGTCATGGGATGATACGGAGGTAAAGCACCTTATTGCACAATGGGAAATGCTGTTCTTGGATGAACACAATGGGAAATGCTGTTCCTGGACGAACACAATGGGAAATGCTGTTCTTGGACGAACACAATGGGAAATGCTGTTCTTGGACGAACACAATGGGAAATGCTATGCTTGGATGAAGACAGTAAGACCCAGGCCATAAAAAATATTCATAATCCCTTTGGTCATATATACTGGAGAGGCAATTTTTACAGCTCCTGAAGAAAGCATATCAGGGATGCTGAATAACCAGATACAGTCTTTCTTTTGGAACAACAAAAAATCCATAGTGAAGTGGGATAAGATGGTACATCCAATAGATCAGGTTGGATTTGGCCTCCCAAACCCAAAAACATACTACAGAACAATTCAGTTAAGGCTTTATATCCTTTAAATAGAAAACTGGGCTCCAAGATGGAAAAAGGTGATCCTGGAGTAAGTGGAGTGGCTAGAAGAAATGGAAGGTATAGGGTTTTGGACACAAACTGGAGAAAGAAACCTTGAAAGAGAGGTAGAGGTATTTGCTGCAGAGGCTTTACATTCTATGGCTACGAACTAGGGGGATAGGAGAAACTGGGTTACTTTACTCCAACAGGTGTCTATTTTGGGAGAATGCAGAAGTGACTTGATTACAAGGCAGCAAAAATGCAAAAATTCTTGGGATTAAAACCTAGATTATGGGAGCAAATCATAATAGGGGACCCATAATGAAATGGGATCATGCACAGATAAAGTTTAATCTCCCAGAAAGGTATTCACTGGCATATAGGAGTTTAATGGTAGAAGCTAGGCATCTTGTGAGAAAAGGCACTTATTAGGAAAATACACTAAAATGGTTAGATCTACTTATAGAGGCCAGGGCAAACAAGACATTTACAGTTAAATTGATATTTAGAGCATACAATCGCCTAATAGATGATTTTAGAGGCACCACTATGGCGACTAGACAGGGGGGGAATAGAAGGTTAGAAAGGAACTTTTATGACTTACAGTGGGTTAAGATATGTCTGGCACCCTTACATACCACCAAAGCTAGGAACTTCAGAATCATTGCTTGGAAATGCTTGCATAAATATCTCTATAGATCACACAGAATGCATAGGATGTTCCTTTGTATAGGGGAGAATGTTGTAGATGTGTGGAGGTCATGCTCGGAGCATGGGAGCACATCTTGTGGAGAAAGAAAGGTTTGCAGACCATAATGGATAGGAACAATCATTTAACTAGGGAGTTATAGTTATTATCATGGGATCTAGATATTAAAGGTCTTGACAAAGCACAGTCCCTCATCTTGTTAACTATATTGGTGGCTAAGAAAGCTATTACCCATAAATAGAAAACCCCAGAAAGACCAGAATGCAAAGATGTTAAAAACTCAATGTAACAAATTTAAAGCAGGGAATTATTCAGAGCAGAAATGGGAGTACTCAAAAAAAATTAATGCTAAATGGGAATTATGTGCAAGTCTCGGGAAGGCTAGGGACAAACCCATTAGTGGAGAAAGGCACTGGTAGGAAAGGAACTCTACAGAAATATACTGGCTATATTTGTTACTTTTATTTTAAAAAGGAAAAAGATGGGTGGAATATGAGACATACTAAGTAAAAGCGTGTCAATTTTATAAATAGTTTTGTTTTCATCTGGGATGAAAACTAATAAATTAAAAGATATGCATGTAACTCCTGGTCTGGAGATGTGTCTGGGTGTTTAATATTAAAAATGTGATCTGTCCTATTGTTTAACCTTATTATCTGTTTGAATTTACAAGGCAGCCACTAAAAAAGTTTCTAAGTGTGTACAAGGCGTGAGGACTGCACACAAGACAGTAACATTTTTAAAAACTCCAGGTTGCTTCCACCACCACTAACATTTATTATTGACTGAACAGCCTTCCCTGTCACATGTCTCAGTCATACCCCAGACTATTTTTTAAACAACTTGCCACTTGTGACATAGGTAAACTTACATTTATATAAAAGTAATCAAACTATATTAACAAGTTCGCATTTACAAAGTTATACATCACACATATTGTTTTATATCATGTAGTCAAAGCAGCATTACATAAATTGTTCAATTCCTGCCTTCTCTTATGCCTCATTCCTCCTTTAAAACATTTGTCTGCATGTATTCTTCCCACAATTTCCTTTTTATGTATATAAATTTGCTCCCCCCTTTTCTAAAGATCCCACTTCCTGTTCTTTATCTCTATATCTGTTAGAATATTCACTACTTCAAGTATAGTTAATTTAGATTCTGATTTGCATTCTCTAGTCATTGCTCTTTTGGCAGTCACCAGAATTAAACTTAATAAGACTATAGTATGTGTCGGTCTTTCAGATCCTGTATCCCAATTAAAAATAAAACTTTCCTTAGTTACACTCATTTGCTGACCTGGTATTCCTGACAAAGTAGCACAGCAAAACCATCTGGAAAACAGTCCAATGAAGAAAATACAACTGCCACAGATATAAGAACCACGCAAATGAAGAATAGGATGTAAAATGGATTCTCACTAGTGCCTCAGCACAAATGCCTTCAAGGAGTAAAAAAACACTGTGTTGCCTCCACATATAAATTCCCAAAACACATGCACGAATTAACTTAATGTGTTAATTACTAAATCACATATTTCCAGTTACACTCATTGTTCAAACCCATTGGTGTTAGCATGTTATATTTTAATATATACAGTGTTATATTTAATTTATTAAAGTACTCTGTAGGGAATTTTTAAAATCTGCCTACTCATTACCACTCAGAATATATGTTCCCAGTTACCTTTTTCCTCCCCATCACACCTTCAACATTTGCCATCTTCTGGACTGAAAAAAATATTTAGAGTCTGCTTGGGCTATAACAGTATCTATGCAAACACTTCCAGGCAAAAATCCTAAATATTCTAGATTTTGTTGTATATTTGGAAGTCATATATATGTCCACCCATTGTTTCATTGTGAATTGCATATCTAATCTCTCTTCCCAATCTTTTCTGACCTCTTCTGATTGATTCCCATAGATATCATGCAATATATTTTATGGCTGGCCTATGAAGTATCCCTTTTTAACAGAAGCTTCTGTTCTAGATTCAGTTAAAAACTCAACCAACTCAGGTCTTTCATTTAGGATTCCCTTACACCTTTCTCTTTGCCCATCTTCTGATATCAATACCTGATAGGGAAGGCGATCACTATCCTGCAATCCAAATGTTTTCTTGTCCTATTTCCTGTCCATTACCATTCCCCTCTCTAATTATTTGTCCCCAATCCCTTAGTTCCTTTTCCAGCTTCCTCTAGTAAATTCCAGCCCTCTGTTGCCTATTCTCTGTACTCCTGATTGCAGTCATTCCCAAATGGCAGACTCTCCTTTCTCCATTCCTCTGTTGGCTTAGCTATTAGTATATTTTCTGCTATTTTATGAATATAATATTCAGTATGACAGCTGTTATTCGCCTTAAGGATCTGCATCCAAAATCCAGTTCTCTCCTTATTTCTTGAATTACCCCCCTGTTTCATGAATATACCTTTCCACTTTGAATTACAGCTTTTTGCTTGTGTTATGTATAAGAGCCTTAACTATGTAACTGTAAAATATCGCTTCGGATCAGATTCATAGGTTCATAGGTAGGTACTAGGCTATCAGCCCTGGGGCCTATATAAGCCTAGCCAAAAGGTTCCCTGGCTTTTGCCTCCCAAGAAAATTATTTTCCTGTGCCCCTGTCAAGCAGTGCCGCAGAAGTGATCCCCGGGGTGAATTTTCTATTTCCCATCCAGTTGTCAAGATTTTTCTTAAAGAGAGCCAATGGGGAGCTTTGCTTGACATGAATGGGTAGTTTGTTCCAGAGTATGGGAAGTCTCTGGGACAGGAATCTATCCCTCCAGCATGTTCTGTTTATTGCGATGACAAAGTTTAGGTCCCTGGAGAATGTGGTTCAGAGAGACTGGGATTTCTTTAAGTGTAGCATGTCCAACAGCTCTGGGTTTGACATAGCTTTGTATGTTAGGCAGAGATCGCCTCTGAGTAGGTGATATGCGATGGAGTAGAGCTGGAGTTTTTTTGAGACGGTCTGCATATGTCATCTGTTTGAGGCTGGTAATCCACTTAGTGAGGTATTTCTGTGGCCTTTCCAATTGTTGTAGGTGTCTTGTGAGATACATGCCAAATGGGGCATTGTACTCTATAATGGGTCTGATGAGGGACGAGTAGAGAGGAACAATGATCTCCTTCTTTCTAGAGGAGAACCCTTTTGTGATGAGGTGTGCCACATAGAAGGATTTCTTGACTTCTATGGCAATGTGGTTATCAAAGGAGAGACTACTGTCCACCTGTGTCCTGAGGTCTCTTATTGCACTTTCAGTGTTTAGTGAGCTACTGCCAATGTGGTAGTTCATGGGTATCGAGTTTTTCCCAAAGAGGATGACAATGCACTTCTTGGCATTGAGCTTGTGGCCATGACTTTGACACCAAGCATCTGTCTCTGTGAGGCCCTTTTGTAGAATGTCTAGATCATTAAGTGATTCTATTATGGCTCCCAGTTTGCAGTCATCTGCAAACTTTGTTAGCCAAAGACCTTCTGTTTTGGTCTGCACTTCAGAGAAGTAGATGCCGAACAGGAAAGAACCCAGGACTGAACCCTGTGATACTCCACTCATCACTGGTCTGAAGTCAGATTTGCAGTTGGCTACTTTTACTGTGTGGGTTCTGTCAGTGAGCCAGTTGGCCACCCATCTTGTGACATAGGGATTTATGCCTAGTTTAGTGAGTTTATCTACAATTGCAGAGTGGGGGATGGTATCGAAACCCTTGGCGAGGTCAAGATAGGCTGTGTGCACTACTTTGCCCTCGTCTATGGCTCTAGTGACTGCTTCAAAGAAGTCATTCAGGTTTAATAGACATGATCTGCCTTTTACAAACCCAAACTGAGTGGGGTCCAAATTTGGAGGTTACCTATGTCTTTGTTTGTAAGCTCCAAGATGATACGTTCCATGGCCTTGCAGACCAGGCTTGTCAGGCTATTGGGGCAGTAGTTTCTGGGGTCCGTGGTGGCACCCCCCTTTGTGGAGTGGGATAACTGTCGCTGTGTACCATTCAATAGGCACATAGCCTGAGGTGAGGCTATGATTGAACATGGTACTTAGGTGGGGTGCCAGTTCGCTCTGTAGTTCGTGCAGTATACAGCCTGGGATGTTGTCTAGTCCCATGGATGCTGTGTTCTTGGCTTTGGGGAGTGCGGTCTTTACTTGTTCTTCTGTGATTACAGGGGCTTTGCATTCTTTCGGTATTAAGATGGGTCCTTTGGAGGGTGAGAGGGGAGTAAAGTTAGTACTGAACCTATCTGCCAGGATGTTGGCAATATCGGTTGGTTCTGTATATTTAGTGCCATTGTGCTGTAGCTCAGAGCAGATCTGAGTGTTGCCATTGAGATTCTTGACATAGCTGTAGAATGCTTTGTGGTTGTCTTTGGAATCAGTGGAGATTTTATGAAGGATCTCAGCTTCTTGCTGAGGCTGACCAGGGAGTTCCTCCAATCTTGGGATTTTACTCTTTTTTGCAACACCTTCTTCCTTCTGTTGTAGAGTTTGCTTATGGCAGGGGACCACCAGATTGGCTTCCTTTTTTTGGAGGATAGCATCTTGGGTCTATTGGGGATGGCATGATCCATACACTTGTGTTTGTGCTTATGCAGTGCATTTGTATAAGATTCAGCAGTCGTACTTCTATTTTCCATCTGCATGGGTGACGTGAAGTTTGCCACTTCTGTCTTAAGAAGCATGAAGTTGGCTTTGGAGTAGTTTTTGACAGTGGTTTCCTTAATCGGGGATGGGATGCGATGTGGATGCCTAGGGTGTTTAGCTTGTCGTCAGATCTGACCAGTGAGGAGTTGACCTCTGGCGTGGAACACCGGTTACTATATTGGTAATGACCAGGTCCAGGATATTGTTGCCCTGGTGGGGGTGTGGGCAAGCTGATCCAAAGCATTGGAATTTATGAATTCCAGAAAACATTGAGCGAATGAGTTGTTACATGAGTAGTTTTCGCAGTTGATGGTGGGGTAGTTGAAATTGCCTATAATTAAGGTATTGGTTGTACCTTAATATTTTTCAGTATGTTAAGAAATGAAGAGAGGGAATCCTGGGGCATGGTGGGGGATCTGTAACAAGCTACAACCTGGATTGCAGTCTTGTCCAGTGTTAGTTGCACTTGGATAATCTCGGATGCATTATGTTGAGCAACTAGCCTGCAGGTGTGGATATCCTTAATGAATATGGACACGCCTCCACCTTTAGTGTTTCGGTCAAGGTTAGGTGGCCAAAAGGTGTGGTATGAATTATAGCCTGGAAATGCAGGGGTGCTCTCTGGAGCCTTGAACCAGGTCTCTGTCACTGCACAGATGTCAATGTTCTCCATTTTAAGGAGTGCCTCAAGTGAGTGCATTTTGAGGTTTAGACTTCTAGCATTGAGTAACATTACCCTCAGAGTTTGCTTGCTTGTACCTGTTATGGTGGTGAATTTAGCATTTCAACCTTGCTTAAAAAAGGCACTATAGTGGTGGCAAGAGCCTTAGCCAGTATCCAGAATCCCAGGGGCGACAGGTGCAGGCCATCTCTGGCAAAGCATTGTGGTCTGTTGACCATGTCGTCCCAGGCAGACACTTACTGGATCCCCTTAGAATGACACCAGAAGCTTAGCCAATTGTTGAAGTCAATCATTTGGTCCTTGTACTGTAGTATCTTTCTGGGCGATGGCAGGATGTTACTCAGGGTGAAGGTCATACCTGCCTGGGCTGCAAGATCTGAGAGCTCCTCCGTGTCTCTTTTCATGTAGTCCAGGGAGGTACATCTCAGATCATTCACACCAACATGGACAATGACAGAGTCATATTTGTACTTGTTGTGGAGTGAACTGAGTGTAGATCCTGGCACCCGACAGACAGCTGACAGTACCTTTCTCCTTGTTTATCATGGTGAGTGGGACATCAGTGTGCCTGACTATAGAGTCACCTATGACTAGTGTGTTGGATAATCCTAAACCTCATTGCTCTATTGTGAGGATCAACCTATCCCACTTGACTCTTGCCCTTTTCCCCTCCCAAATAAAATCCTTCAACTTTTTATCAATTACTATCCACAACTTTTCATCTGGTAGACAAAATAAGCCTGACCTGAATGCACCCAGACTATTTTGCATTTTTAACGATATAGCAGATATAGTAGATCATGTACCTAGTATATGATACCCCCTTTTACTAAAAAAATAGGAAATGCCCCATGATCTATTTACAGTTGTATATTGTTGAATTGTATCAACAGTATAAATACACTAGTGAGTCATTAGGCTACAACACTCAGATATATAGTACTGCAAAGAACCAGGTTATGAGCTATACACAGTTCTGAAATCTGAGTGGTTTAATTCCCTTTATACCGCATCTAGCAAAATAGCTCTGTTTTAGGCCATCAGCACTTACAATGACAGCTTCATTAGTATTTTACTGAGGTACGCCCTGCGGAGGTTTGGAACAATCTCAGGCTAAGCTTCAGTAGCAAAGGTTTATTTGGAAAGGTCACTATGGATTCAATCAACTGATGGAAATAAATAGTTGGCAAGATTTTTGGAAACTGTTCTAGCAGTTTTAATAAACATGTGCAACATTTCATTACATCTACATGTTATTCCCTTGCATAATATGTGATTTTGGCTGGACATGCTGAGCAGCTAGTGATTTTTGCTACTCAAAATTATTCACCAGCAACTTTCTTTATTTTTATTAATTTATAAAAGCCTTATTAAAAAGTAGAGACAAAAATTACTCAATAACATTTTTTTCTATGTTATTTTTACCCCTGTGTCTGCCAGCCATCAAGATTCTCACTACACCTTTCTAAACATACTGGAAAATATTAAGATAGAACCAAACACCCTAATACTGGGTGATTTTAACTACCCTGCCATTAACTGGGAAAACTACTCATGTCCCAACACCTTTGCGCAACGGTTCTTGGAATTCATAAATTCCAATGCCCTGGATCAACTAATCCATAGTCCCACCAGGGGCTCATATATCCTAGACCTGGTCATTACCAACATGGGAAATCAATGCTCCATACCTATGGTCACCCCCTCGTTAGTCAGGTCTGACCATAAGCTAATCACCCTTAACATCCATATCCCACCCCACCCCAGTAAAGAAACCACCATAAAAAACTTCTCCAAAGCCAACTCCATGCTACTCAAGTCAGAAGTGACAAACTTCATGACACCCATGCAGATGGGAACTGAAAGTTCAACTGCTGAATCCTATACTAAGGCACTGTACGAGCACATCCACTCATGCATGAATCGTGCCATCCCAAATAGAACCAAAATGGTCTCATCCAAAAAAGGAAGCCAATCTGGTGGTCCCCTGCCATAAACAAACTTTACAACAAAAGGAAGAAACTTTTGCAGAAAAGAGGAAAATCCCAGGATGCAAAAAACTCCCTTACTAGCCTCAGTAAGAAATTGAGATGCCTCATAAAATCCTCCAAAGCTAGTTACGAAAATAAAATTGCCAAAGATTCCAAAGACAACCACAAAGCATTCTATAACTATGTCAAGAATCTAAATGGCAATGCTCAGATCTGCTCTGAGCTAAAACAGAATGGCATTAAATATACTGATCCGAAGGATATTGCCAATATCCTGGCAGATCGATTCAGTGCCAACTTCACCCCCTCTCACCCCTAAATGGCCCATCTCAATACCGAAGATTGCCAAATTCCAGTAATAACGGCCACACAGGTACAAAACGCACTCTCTAAAGCCAAGAATACAGCATCCATGGGACCAGATGACATCCTGGGCTGTGTACTACATGAACTACAATATGAACTGGCACCTCACCTAAGTGTCATTTTTAATCATAGCCTCACCTCAGGTTTCGTGCCCACTGAGTGGTGCAGAGCTACAGTTATCACAATCCACAAGGGGGGATCCACCTTGGATCCCGGAAACTACCGTCCCATCAGTCTGACAAGCCTTATCTGCAAGGCCATGGAGTGTATTATCATGGAACTTATAAACAAAGACACTGGCAACCTTCAAACACTGAACCCCACCCAGTTTGGGTTTGTGAAGGGCCGATCTTGTCTCCTGAACCTGATTGACTTCTTTGAATCAGTCTCCAGAGCCATGGACAAGGGTAAGGTGGTCCACACAGCCTATCTAGACCTTGCCAAGGACTTTGACACCATCCCCCACTCTGGAATCATAGATAAACTTACTAAGTTGGGCATTAATCCCTATGTCACCCAATGGGTTGCTAAATGGCTTACTGATAGAACCCACACTGTAAAAGTAGCCGACTCCAAATCCAGCTCCAGACAAGTGACAAGTGGAGTACCTCAGGGTTCAGTCCTGGGGCCACTTTTGTTTGGCATTTACTTCTCTGAAGTACAGGTCAACACTAAGGGACTCTGGCTAACAAAGTTTGCAGATGACTGCAAACTGGGAGCCATTATTGAATCCCCAAATGATGTGGATACTCTACAAAAGGGCCTTACAGAAACAGATGCTTGGTGCCAGAGCCATGGGCTCAAGCTCAATGCCAAGAAATGTATTGTTATCCCCTTTGGGAAAAAACATGTATCCATGAATTACCATATAGGTGGCAGTACACTAAACACAGAAAGTGTGATAAGGGACTTAGGGACACAGGTGGACAGTGGTCTCACCTTCGATAACCACATTGCCACGACAGTCAGGAAATCCTTCTATGTGGCACACCTCATCACGAAGGGCTTTTCATCCAGAAAAAAGGAGGTTATTGTCCCACTGTACTCATCCCTAATTAGACCCATTATAGAATACAACGCCCCATTTGGTATGTACCTCTCAAGACATCTGCAACAACTGGAAAGGCCTCAGAAATACCTCACTAAAAGAATCACAGGCCTAAAGCAGATGCCCTCGCTGACCGCCTTAAAAACTCCAGCTATACTCTGTCATATGGTCTACTCAGAGGCGATCTCTGCTTAACATACAAGGCCATGTCAAACCCAGAGCTGTTGGACATGCTACACTTAAAGAAATCCCAATCCCTCAGAGCTACACGCTCCAGGGATCTAAACCTTGTCATCACAATAAACAAAACATGCTGGAGGGATAGGTTCCTGACCCAGAGACTCCCCAGACTCTGGAATAGATTGCCCATACATGTAAAGCAGAGTGCCTCTTTGGACCTTTTCAAGAGGAACCTTGACGATTGGATGGGAGAAAGGAAATTCACCCCAGGGATCACGTCAGTCGCCCTGCTAGACAGGGGTCCAGGAAAGTAAATAATGTGGGAAGAAATAGCCAGGGAATTGTTGTGGCTAGGCTTGTATAGGCCCTAGGGCTGATAGCCTAGTACCAACCTATGAACCTATGAACCTCCCTCTAACAGGAGACAGTCCATTTGCTCCACATACAATGGGACTACCCACTTTCCCCAGGCTGTGCTGACAGCTGTCTAGAGGGAACCTTCATTCAGGCAGCTATTATGGTGTTTTTTGCCCAGGCTGGCATCCCAGCAACTGAGGGCATTTATAATGGCCTCAGCCCAACCTTGGGTGGAGGGACATGAGATGTACATCACAGTGAAGGCCTACAACACTTTCTCCCTGTAACCTTGGAGGCTAAAACCCTTTAGTTACATTAGATATTAGGTGGGTTTATTATAACCATTACTGGTCCTTTTAAATACTTACAAGTTTGTTTTTTATTTTAGTTAGACTCTTTAGGTACCATTACTGACCTTTTCAAATAATGAGAAGTTCTTACCATACTAAAGCCTGTTTACTTACATTAATGATGTTTTTAAATACTGAGAAGCTTTTGTTTTATGTTTCCTTTTACTTAAAAAGGAAGTGGCATGGAATTAAAGGACACATACACCGCTAAATCTATACTTCCGTTTTCCTTCCACTCTTCTGGGTAAACCACATCTGCTTTAGTGCAGTGAATTCACTTTTCTTTAAGTCAAATGCTTTTGTTGTCATTAACTGCATTCCAACTGCTGGAATAAATATGAATATGCATATGTATTATGGAACATATACAATCTTGTTACATCTTGTTCCTCCCTTGCATTCAACATATAATTTAATTATGTTAATGTCAAATCCATCAACCTGTTAAATTCTGGCATTTTGCTAAGGTTGACCATCTGTGTTATATCTTGTTCACTGTTTTATTTGAAAAGCTGTGTTGTGTCATATGCACAGTTAATTGTGCCTGTTCGTGCTAAATTGTGTACCATGGTGTGTATAATCATGCTTGATGACTTAACTGCACTGTGGTATACTTCAGTTAATGTCAGTGATTTAATGAATGCATGTATTTCATGACTATATGTTAATAATTTATTACACTTATCAATGTTAACCTTGTATAGACAATTATGATGCTTGGATCTGCTCTCCTACACCCGAGACTTCTGCAATGTCTCAACATTTACTAAAATTAAACAGTGCAGCCACTGTGGATAAACTCCAACTTATATCAACAAATAAACAGTCCAAGTAGATAAACGTAGTGGAATTACACGGGAGGAATAAAAAACTTTTAATATAAAGTTAGCGCGTTCACATCCAACAAGATGCTTCTTCAGATCATAAAACCAATTCACTTCACTTCCTTATTAACTGTTAACTAGGGGTATATAAGGAAGTGAATTGGTTTTATCATCTGAAGAAGCATCTTGTTGGATGTCAAAGTGCTAACCTTATATTAAAAGTTTTTTATTCCTGCCATGTATCTCCACTTCGTTTATCTACTGGAGTATCTCTACATTTGCCAACTAAATAAAGATATTTACATTTATTTGGGGTTGGTTTCAGCTGACCAAGAATACATTTATCAAACAGAGTTTCAAATGGCAACTAACTCACTAAAATTGCACTCAGTGAATGTGTTTGTTTTGTCAGAGGCAGTCTCCAACCAGTTATTATCATTGTCAGTTCTGGAGGTAAGAAGAAAGTGCACCAAAACATTCTGAGGAATGAACTGCCCAAAAATGCAAATTTGTAACACTGAGTTTCAGAGAATTAACCTGCCCTCATCTCTTTGTGTCATCTAAAGCACCTCATGATTTTTTTCCCTTTTCCATTACCATAAATTCTTGTGTCTGAAAATTTGTCATACTTAGCCTGGTAAATATTTTTCCATATAATCACATAACGACAATCTGTTGCACCCTGACTGCATAGACCCTGAGCTCTGGATGGTAAACATCATGATCTCCTCCCACACGTTTAGATTCATAGATTCATAGATTAGTACTAGGCTAACTGCCCTTGTGGGCCATTTTCAGCCTAGTCAGTTACCCCATGTGAGAATCAAACCCTGCACCTTGTGTTTGTAAGATAAACACCTTAACCATTATGCCAACATCCCACCCCCCACTTAGGCACTGCCACCTCCCCATAACAGTACAGGATCACCTCTATACTTCTTGGTCTTGGTAAACATTTTGAAAAGCTTGTATCCACACAGGTGCAACAACATTCTTTCTCTGTCATCATTATTTTAATTAAATAAGAGCATTCTGGCAGCATAACATCACTGTTCACTGATCAAATTATTAATGACATCTATTATACAAGCTCACTAAAGTATCTGACTCTCTGTACAAGCCGTTAAACACATGCATTTCTTTGCTGGGTTTTGTAACTGCTTTGATAGCTACCTAATACACAGGATAATGAAACCAAAGTTGCTGTCTTAGCCTGCTCTCACATTGTCAGGAGACTATTGGAAGCTCAGTCTAAGGGCCTTTGTATTCAATGTGGTTAGTAAGCCACAGTTCTTGGGCCTTTATAGCACAAGTACCCTTTTCTGTGTTGATGATATAATTTTATGGATTTCTGGCAGTTCCTATGAAGTCATGCAAGGACTTAAATAACAATAATAGTGACCTTAGAGCAGGATACTAGGGTCTACCTAATATACTCTTGTGCCCACCCGTGCGAATGATGATAAGTGTGCCTTGCCCTTGTACATCACTACATGGGTTGCCTTTGTCTGATGTACAACATGGCTGACCTATGCATGGGTAAGCACAGTCCGGTGTTTTTGTTTGCTGTTTGTGTCACTTTTTACTGTACGTGTCTGTCTAACAATGGAATAGTGATGCTGTACAACACCGTCTGCAGCAATGACTGCTTTAACAGCCTCTTGCAGATACAAGTTTACAACAGCTGTGGCAAACCCTAACCTTATTCAGTACCTTACACTGCTTGAACACAAGTATCTGTCTGTGTACAAATCTAAGGTGGGTGTCATGTCACTGTGATGTTTAAACGTATCTGAATTGCTCCACCATGTTTTTTTTTTTTTTTTTTTTGCCTCATTATCAGTGCATCACTATTCAGCAGACCTTTCAACCTCTTAGTGCAAGAAATCTGGACAAAGCCTAAAAAAAGGGGGAACAAAGGCCCAAACATAGGGACAGATTTTAAATATTGCGCTTATAAACTTTTACAATTGCTAGACTAACAAGATTTGTATTAGTGTACATTTTCTGAAGGATATAAAGTCACAACTCAAACGTATGTCATTATTTAGTGAATTCAGTCCTCATTGATTTGCTAGAAAACCACACATTTTATGAGAAATAGAATAAAAATATGAGGCAAAAATCTAGACAATAGAAAGGTATGTTATGCAGTCATTACCAAATAACATGGTTAACCATATTATTTTGGTTGGCTGTGTCATGTTGCAGAGTTATCTGAATCACACACACCTTGTGCATGGCCACTTATTTCCTCAGATTCATTCAGTGTAGTGCAGTGAATGTCTACAAATTTGGCCCAGTAACTACTCTCTTGTTATGACTATAGCGCAGGTGCCAAAACACAAACCCCCAGTAATGTTACAGTTAAGGTTAACTTTCTGGTTAGAAATTTGGATTCAGGGTAAATTCATCACAAACTCATGCACTACTAGAATAAGAAACATTTGTTACTCTTTAGTGCACCTTATTTGTGTTCACTGCTAATTGCTCAGAGCAAAATGTTCTCCACTGTTGTAGTTTCTCATAGGTTTAAGTATTAGGCAAAATGAGCTACCATGGGCTTGTCAGTCATTTTCCATGTAACTGTGTGTCTACAGGCATTCATCCTAGTTTTGAGTGTCTGACCTGTCTTTCCTATATAACCTGTCTCTGGGCATGTTAAGGAACCTTGTATTTTGAAACTTCTGTTAAGTTGCTTGTACTACTGCTATAGCTAAAGTAAATGCAAGACCCATGTTCATCCATTAAAAGTGATTATATCACATTTATATTCTAGCATCGTTGTACCTTTCTCCAAGGTGCACTGACCTTGCACCAGCCACAATTCACCATAATGTGACTGCTTAAGATCTCACTAAACTTAACAAATTAGTAAATGCAAATCTGACCTGTTATGCTTCAACTTCTGTGACCTGATCTTGGGTGATTTGCTTAATGGCCTTTAAGCCACATGTCCTAGACCTAAATATATTCTTTTATAAAGATGTATTTATAATAATATTACTTCATTTATTTATTTTACATTTTTTGACCGGGAGAGTCCAACTGGATTACAAGTCCATTTTCAGTGGAGGCCCGGGGAGAAAAGCTCCAAGAGAAAATTTTTTTTACAAAACATAGCTTTAAGGACAGACGTTTGACATACAATTTCCATAGAAGAGACTTTGGCATACATATTAACTAACAGATAGGATACATTCATTCTCTACAATATAATATTACATTTTAGAAGATATTCCTTAGTTTAAGATTCCTGTGATAGATTTACTGTGAGACTAAAAGCAGAGAGATGTAGAACAAGGCTCTGAGAGAGCAGATGATGCTCGCTATAGTTGAGAAGGATAACAAATTGATTCACTATATGTCTTCACCTAGTTTTAGTTGAGAAGGGTAACAAATTGATTTACAATATGTCTTCTTCTGGTTTCAGTTGCTTACGGAAAGCTCAACATTGCTGGGGTAGTTTTCCCTAACTCCTAGAGAGATGGGATGACTAGAACCTCTAAGATAGTAAACCACCCTCATCTTAAAAAAAAAAAAAACTTGCCAGATTCAACTCTGGAGATAACACTATAGCCTAGTTTAAAAAATGATCTTGCCAGTGCAACCTTTCAGTTCTGTGCAAAACAAGGTCTTTCAGACATACGAATGTTTAATTGCGACATTCATGAAGGTTAGTTTATAGTTACTGTTCTTACTCTTTATAAATGACCAAATACTTGAATTTCCTACCCTTAAAGTTGTACCTAACGCAGATGATATACTCTTTATAGAGGTATCTGCAAGTATTACCAATATCAAACAAACAAACAAAAAAAATAGTAATATAATTTTACAAAAAATAGCAAACTGGGTAGCCATCAGCAAGGAAATAAGGAATCACTGTACTTGTTGCTCCACTGAAATTAGTCAGACTATCTTCCTTCGAGTCTACTTGAGATGTTCGAAATTTCAAAATGTCAACATTCATATGGCCGAGACCATATGATCGACATTTTGAAATGTCGAACATGTATAACGGAGATCCCTATACAGTGCGGAACTGGGAGATTTCCCTTTTCTGCACTGTAGTGCAATCTCGAAGTAGGAATATTTAAGTAGCATGGGGTGTGGGGGTGCAGTGGGGCTTGCCCCCCTGCTAAATGCAGTTAGTGAAGTGTTTTTGTGTGTTTTACGTTATGTAGGGGATGTTCAACATTTCAAAATGTTGATCATATGGTCTTGGCCATATGAATGTCAGCGTTTTGGAATGTCAAACATCTGAACTAAATCCTTCCTTCATAATCTACAATCTGCATATTAATTCCCTTCCTACAGTTCAACAGTACAGATACCTGGGACTAATCCTCAATCCATATTGGACATTTAGACATCTTACTGAGTTTAATACCAACAACTTGCTGGTTCGATTAAAACTCTGGTCGAAATGACCTCACCTTCTTTCATGCACAGCCCATCTTCAGATGAGTGACTCATTTTTTGAATATGTAACTTTTAAATGAGTATATAATAGAATGCTTTCACAAGGTTTGATTTAATATTGAAGAAGTTTTGTTCAATAAAGTGGGACAAAGCCGCTAAATGATCGAAAACAGTGTTCCCAAAGTGCGTTTCTTCTTCTTGATCTCTAATGTTACAATTTAACATATCTTTAGTTTCCCTGCAATGTAGTCTGCATTTTTAATTTTTCCACTATTGAATACTATATATAATGCTACAATGTGCGATGCATTTTCCATTTGTTCATATTGCTGCATTTGCCTTTGTCATGAGTTATGCTGGAAAAAAAATAACTGCAGTGAAATCTATCCATTAAGCTGTTAAACAAAAAATAAAGTATCCCCACCCAAGTAATTTCCTTCAACACTGGATCATATAGCTAATTCTTGTCCCTTATTTCCAGATGTGTCTAATTTGTTTCTTGGTAAGATTAATTTCTTTTACATTTTTTTTTAGTTTATATCAGTGTTCTAATATTTATGTGAAATATGTATGAATGGTTAGCTCAGCCATAGATTAACGTGTGGGTGGTCAGTCCACTTAAATGTAGGAAATAAATCCAAGTAATCCATATAAATCTGGAGGGGAGTAGTCACACTGGTCAAAAACAATCCCTGGGATTTGTAAAGGACTACACCACTCATGTTAAGGGCTGCAGTAAAAGTCCCTGTTTACACAATGCAGAGTTCCAGTGCACAGACACATTAGTTGCAATGACAAATGACCTTATTATCTGCTAATTTTCATGCCACTGAACAATTGTTAACTACCATCTTTTTTCTTGTAGTAGTTAACAGTAGTGGTCACATCATATTAGCACAGGCAGCCCACCGTCCCTCTCCCAAACACAAACACACAGTAAAACACATGCACATATACCACATATCCCATACCCATCACTGCTCTCCCAACACCCACAATGTCTTCTTTTTCCCTGCCCATGGTAATTCAGAGATGACTACAGTCAGTCATTAATGCCAGACATTTGAGCTTCATACTTCATATCCTTTGAATGCTAGTGCAAAAGTTGTTATCCTTGCAACTTTTTATAAATTTAGGTAGAATACTTAAAATCCCACAATGATTTTGTCCTAATATTATGTTTAGCTTTTGTCCTGAAGTCTTGTTGTACGGGACTGAAATGTATGCTTAACTCCCTCAGTCCCTGTACCTATCCATCATAAGTTGTGAACTGTTGCAAGCACTGCATAATGCCCAAGATCCTCAATATATGTTAAACTACTATAGTAACGTATTAGTCAGTGCAGTGGGTTAAGGCTGGGGTTTTGTGTGCCAAGGGTACAGGGCTCAAATCCTTTTTAAGTTGATCTTTTTTTCTCACTTGTTTCTTTTTAACATCATATCCCTGATGTCTGTGTGAGGTGGAAGGGTACAGGGCTGAAATCCCTTTAGTGTCTTTTAAAGCATGCTACTTATCCCTGGTGGCTAGTGGTTCCCAACACCACTTTTTTTTTAATATATACGCCTTTAAGGCATGCTATATAGAGTATCCCTGGTGTTTAGTGTTCTCCTTGACCCGTTTTGTGTTTAAATGCCTTAAAGGCATGTTATGCAGAGCAATCCCCGGTGTATTGTGTTTTCCTGATACTTTGTGCTGTTAAAGCACATGGCTAATGACTTGCCATTGCTGGCTAGTGGTTCTCCTCACCCCCTTATCTTCAATCTCTTTAAGTGCTGCCAAGCATGAGTTTAAAGATGCAGCCCTGGCAGCTAGTGGTTCTCCCACTCCCTGATCCCCATTCTGTTTAAGTGCCACACAGGCATGAGCTTAAAGCAGTATCCCTGGTGGCTAGTGGTTCCCCCCTCACCCAATCTTGCAAGTTCTGCTAATTAGTGTAAGAGTGTGTGGGCGTATGACAAGCACTCTAACCCACACACACATATATACATGCATACATACTTAGTACACAGATACATACACACACACACACACACACACACACACACACACACACACACACACACACACACACACACACACACACACACACACACACACACACACACACACACACACACACACACGCACACACACACACACACACAGAGACACACACATGCACTTAACTTACCCCCTCACTAACTTGTCTTCTGCTACCACCCAGGCAGCCAACACTAACACATATGTCACATATGCAGCCCCTTGCATATACTCAAGCAAGCCTTCTGTCTGTGTTCATTGTTGTGAGCAGCCAGGAACAGCCATGCTAACTTATGCAGAATCACTCAGGGTGAGTAAATGCCTTACCACAGGCATCTCTGGGGGAGAGCACATGGCTAATTAATATATGCATTTCCCCCAAGCTGCCCCATTTGTAAATAACATTACTGCAGAGACAGCCCACTGTGGTCCTGCATGTCTTCATGCAAAAGCACAATGTTAGAGCTGTCTCTTAATTTGGAAAGGTAACTGCCTTGTGGTAAACTTTATGACTTTGGCCTAATGTGTACAAGCTGCATTTCTTGCCAGTCTTCCAGAATGCACATTGGTCTAACAGTGTCACTACAAAGAGGATTGCTTTTTACTCCCAAGATGTAGCAAGCTGTAGCATTGCAGTGATTTTACCCTATGCAGGGTGTTTCTGCTACTTGTTGCAAAGTTTCTTCTTGGCTGATTGATCTTCCTGTCTTCTGCATACCCTGTATGCCCAAAGGAAGGGGGTTAGCATCAGTCAGAGGTCATTTCCTTCCCTAGTCCTGATCTGCCAGATTCATCAATCTGGCATTTGTATTTTGTTCAACCTGTTTAATGGTTAAATACAAAATCAGATGCAATTCCGGACTCATACCTCTCAACTGTCCAGATTTTCACAGAATGTCCAGATTTATTTAAAATATGTCCCTATCTTTGAGCCTTTGTCCCCGCACTTTGTCGGGCTGTGTCTAGATTTCTTGCACTACAATGTTGAGTGGCATGATTCTAGTGTCAGAACACATGCAGTTAATGCTCATCTGTTTTCCTGTAACATCATTGTTATATAACACAAGTGACAAACTTACGTAAAAAACATTGTGTTCAGTTTTCAAGACATTTGGACAGAAATAATGGATGTTAATCTAATCTTAATATAAGTGGGTGGTTCTCCTGCTGTGCTTAAAGCTGGGAACTCCCAGGTCATCTTTAAAGACATTCAGACTTTAACATGACTGTTCAGATCTGGTGTTGAACCCATACAGAACAGTGAAATATCCGTGGTATAATTAGGTAAGTCCTTAACAGCAGCTGATTTTCCCTCTTCTGTTACAAAAGCAAAATTAAAAATCACCAAAAATAGTAGTAAGTATGATAATGTAATTGTCACGATTTGCTGAGACTGTAAAGATGATAAATTGTTGTAGCTTTAAATGAAATGCATATTAAAAACAGGTGCAAAGTCTACAGCTTTGTATTATCATTTGTTTGAAAGATGACTTTTGAAAAATAATGTGCAAGTTTATATAACTACATCACTTCAAAGTTTAGTCTTCTCAGCATGTTCTACTGTGCTGCCTTGTGACTTCCAACATCTGTTACAATTCACGTTTCTGTTTTGCTGATAAACTCTATTTTCGTTGTACCAAGGGCATTGTATGACAATATTTTGCTCCGATTACAAAAGGGGAATTTTCAGTTGCTTTAAACTGGCATGATTTTATGTTTTGGTTTGTTATTAAATGCTGTCACTAAACATATTTTTTTAAATGCACTTGTTATTTTTAGATAGCAGTAAGTTTCTAGAAACTTTATAGTTGCAAGTAGCCCTGCTTGATTTGGGATTAGAGCACTATTAATTACTTGTAAAGTATAGCAATAACTTTGAAGTGTGTCTATTAAAGCATATATATCTAGACATCTTACGGTTCCAGTGATTGCTTACCCCTTACTCTTTTTTGTATTCCTATGTTGATGTTAGAGAGCTTCTGTCATGTGTCAAAACATTGGGTAAATGGCATCACTATTTCTGATGCAGACCATCGTAATAAATTAAAATTTTATAATATGTATAAGGAACTTTTCTTACCAAAGTACTCAGAGGAAATAAGGTTTCTAGGATTGTAGCAAGCAGTCTAAAAATGGAAGGTAAATAACTGTAACTTTTAGACAGAATGGTGTCATTTGCTGTTATGAAATCAAATGCTTTAAAGCCCCATGGGATGCATAACCATGCATACACACACACACACACACACACACACACACACACACACACACACACACACACACACACACACACATACGTGTATGTTTGTGTGTGTGTGTGTGTGTGTGTGTGTGTGTGTGTGTGTGTGTGTGTGTGTGTGTGTGTGTATGTGTGTATTCATGTGTGTATATCTGGTGTTTTCTGAGCATATCTGCAAGTCCATGCTAATTGAATGCACTGCACTTTTTGTGACTATGAGCTGTAATTCAAAATGCAGCTGTGTCTGACTGGTTTGTGTAACCGTCACATTTAAGATATGTGTATGACCCAAAATGCAACTGTGACTAGTTTGTGCAACTGATATGAGAGTATGATTCAATGTGCAGCTGTGTCTAACAAGTTTGTCTAACTGTCAGATGGAATATAAATACAGCTATGATTAAAGAAGAACATCAGGATATGATATGAAGAATCTTGCTGAATTGTAGTGGACACATGAAAGATATTCTTGTGTCATAAACGTATCTTGTGCTATGGATTGCTGTAGGTAACCATGACTAAGTATTAAAAAAGGTTGGCACTGTGGTGCAGTTGAATGGAGTCCTGACAGTGCAACATCTGACCTGAGTTCAACTACCTGCATGCACCCTGGAGGAGCTATCTGAAGATCGTTAGAAGTAAATGATTAAAGGTAGCTTGCTGATCCCAGGGGAGGGAGGGAGGGAGGGTGTATTGCCCACTGATTTTATGTCACCTCACAGTGACCGGATGGTGAAGCAGTACAGAATGACGTGTCTGACTATAAAGCTTGATGTAAAAATAATGGTGACGTGAAATACGCCATGAATCTTTGAAGGGATTAGATGGAAATGGAAATGGGGCAGGGCTCATCTGGCTATGAGAGGATTCCTTTAAAGGGATCTAGGCAAATGATCCCGGAAATACTGTTTCATTGAAAGTATGGCTGTTCCATGAAATCATCAGGTAAGTAACTCAAAAGGGTTATGGGTAGCAGAAGTCAGAGGGGGAGGGACATCAGTGATACATTGAGTGCAGATGCTACAAGATGAAGGTTTACAACAGATGGAAGCTAGACCTTTACTACAGAAATATAAATTAGCCTCCTGCAGATTGCTCTGCTGATTGTCTGCAGATCCATATGTAATCCATATGTAATTTAATTGCTGAAAGTAAATACAACCTGTTTTATACACAAACATGAACTATAAATAGTCACACTGAAAGTTCAGTACTACATAACTTCATGAAGTCAAATTGCTGGTAGGCAGTCCTGGAAATGGTTAGCAAAAGCATTCATTTGTTTTTCAGAAAGTATGCACAGGAAAATAAAAATAATACTGGATACATATAGTGAAACATGAGAATCAGTGTGTAGTATGAGATGAGGGCAGATCTGTCTGAGTTGGAGCTAGCATAAGGGGATGTAAAAGATCCAGGGTGTTAAATAAATTGTTAAAATCAGACTGTAAAAATCATTAGGCATTTTTAAAATGACAGTCAATAACAGACAGTAATGCAGGAAACTCAAGTATTTAATTTACAAATACTCTAATGTACATTAGGAGGCAAAAAACCATACACAAACTTGTACAGAATTTTGTCTAGCTTTATTTGTGAAACATATGTTAATTTATACCATTTGCAATCAGCTTTTGCCCACCTCACTGACGTGGTCAGTGACAGGGTTTTTACATCATGATCATTTATAGAAAAAAGTGCTGAGATTACAATTTTTAAAAAGTTACTTTCCCATGAGAATATTACAGCCTTGCAAGCACCTGGTCAGTCACAATGTCCTTTCGAAGATGTAGCCAATTTAAGGCTCTTAGATTAGTTCGAATACAATGGGTGCATGTCTTCTTTAATACTTCTCTTTGTCTCTTTCTTGTTCACCAGCTGGACATTATCTCTGATAGTGCGCACAAGGCCATTCTTCTGGTGGAAGCAGGAAAAGATACACATGCACACAGATTCATTATTTTCTAACTTTGCAAAATAATCTTTCACTGACAGACATGAGCCAGGCCGAGCTGGTCGCTGCCAAGGCCAAGTTTTTAATTACACTGCAGCTTATGCTTCAAGCAATAATATGCGAGTTTATTTCTACTATTATTCTAGTAAAACAGAATTAAATGCATTACATATTATACTATTTTTCAACCTTTGCTCCCCATATAGATTTGAGCACATTTATTCCTGTCTAAAGCACACATTTCTCTATATATCTGACCACACAACTTATATATGTCTGAATGTTTGAATACATATTTTCCTAAGCAGCATATATGTGAATATATATTTTTCTAGGCAGCATATATATGAATATATATTTTTCTAACATTCTCCCTCCTGTTAATGCATTTCATTCTATTTGAAACATAAACAATATCATTTCATTTTTTAGCCTTTTCCTTTTCAAGGACTTTCAGCTAAGTAAGTCATTTATTTTATATTTTAGAAAAAGCATCATCTGAAATTAATCTTTTAATTTCAACACTTTGGTAAAAAGTTTTAGTAACAGATATATCAACAAACTTTTGATTAATCTTTTCATGCAGGGAATTTCACAGTAAACACATGCTCCTATTAGGAGTATACCCACACAAATAGCAATTAAGTGTTTAATAGGATGGAACCCCACCCCCCCAAACAGATTCTGGAAAAAGTCCGTCAGTGGGTTTGGGTCTGGTTTAGTCATTGCTGATACTTGCTGAATTACCTCTAGGTGGTTATTTGTCTCGTGACGATCCTCAGGGATAAAAGCACAGCATTCTTCTTCGTGTACCACCTCTTGCCGCTAGGGTGAAGTAAAGAGCCATTCGATTTTGTAGCACAACAGTTTTTATTGCATTCAGTTTATCAGTCACCAATTCTAGGGTGGAAATTGCTCATGACTTCTTGACAGCTTTTTCAGCTCCCAGATCGATTTGACTGCTCCATAGGCTGGTGGTATTCCTGCCCTGGATATAACACTGTTGCCCAAGTCCATATGAGTCAATTTACTTTTGTCTTTCACTGAATTATGGTCTTTTCAACCAGCTTCGATTTTACCAACTGGATTTACAGGTTTTTTAACTGGACCTTCAGATTCTCGAGCTGTTTTCCTTACGTTTTGTATTTTACCCAAAGGTAATTCTGCAGTATGTCTTATTGCTGAAACCAGATAACCCAAAAAACAACTGCCGGACCAATTCTCAGGTAACCATTTATATGCCTTTTTCCCACAAATAAATTCATTACTTTGGTACTAATACGTGTTATTCCTGCATGAAACATTTTTCTATCCTTAATAGACAATTGCTTAGTTAAGACTGGATTGTCACATACTGCATTTAATGTAGTTTTCATTGAACTCAGATATGAATCATGGTTAGTATTACAAACAGTACCCCCACTTTTGACTTTAATGTAACATTTATAAGACATTGTTATATTACCATTACTCCAGCCCACCTGGAGGGTATCACTTTTGTAGAAACATACAACTCCTTTTTGTGTGACAGGTAAAAATAAAGCAATTTTGTCCTGTGATCTCACAGTTTCTGTATAAAAACTTTCCAAAGTCTCATTTTATCCCCAGAGGGACAGTGGACATTACAGTCTTTTATATGCTGTTGGTATAGCTGTACAAACCCAGCAATTTGAAAAGTTTATAGTCTCTGTATACACTTGCTTCATGGCCAGGTATGTGTTAAAGTTTGGATGCCAGTCTATAAACAGTTCATCACGTCTTCTCACTTTTACTCGTGTGGTTGAGTGCAGAGAAAACCACAATAAGAGAAAAATTGTCATATTTAGTCAACAAATGCACTGCCAAAGAAAATAATTATGCAATAGTTCTTGGGTTGCTCTGCTTTTTGTTTGCTTTACTCTTGGCCATTTTGCCCTTGTGTATCAGTCACAAAGTTCTTATTCAGCTGAAAGTTCTTTTGTCTGAAAAAGAGTTAAACTGCAAAACAGATTTATTTATTAACAGTTTCTTTATATAATTAGCTAGTGAACTGTCAGCTTCCAGCTCTGCAGGCATGAGAGCTTTTTACTGAGGCACATAATATGCCCTTCCAAATACTACTTCAAAGGGGATCAAACCCTTTACATTTGTTACTGTTTTTATGCTCAGCAATGCTAGAGGTAAACAGCAAATCCAATTCTTCTGAGTCTCACTCATTAACTTCCTTAACTTGTTTTTTAAAATCCCATTGTACCTCTCCACCAGTCCTGCTGACTGTGGGTGGTAAGCACAGTGATTCCTTAAGGAAATCCCAAAAAAATCTCCCAAGTTGTTGAATTGTCTGATTGACAAAATGTGTCCCATTGCCACTATAGATTCTTTCCGGTATGCCAAATCTAGGAATTATTTCCTTTACTAGGGCCTTTGCCACTGTTGCTGCATTCGATTCCTGGTTGGAAAAGCTTCTACCCATTTTGAAAACATATCTATGATCACTAAACAGTATTTCTTTCCTTCACATTTATTCAACTCTATGAAGTCCATACAAATAGTATGGAATGGATATGGTGGTGTAGGAAACTTCCTTGCTTGTTTTAAATGCTCCTTGTGCATGGTGCTTGTTACAAGTATGACAAGCTGCACAAAATTTTATTGTATAATTTATGTATCCATATATTTGGAATATTCTATTTACTAACTGTACCATCCCCCCTGTTGAGACATGGCTCTGCCCATGGCTCAACAAAGCTGCATATTTAAATAATTTAGACGGCAATATTGTTTTTCCTTTGGAAATGTACAGTCCATTTTAAAATTGCACCTTGTTTTACCCAGTTTTGTTTTTTTGCTTTTGTAGTAAGCATTTGCATTGTTTTTAACATGTCTAAATCTAAAATCTTAAAGGGTTGTAATTTTTTATTTAAAAGTAAAGTTTCTGAGTCTGAGGCTGCTTGCTTTGCAGCTGCATCAGCTCGTGCATTACCTTTTGAAATCTTATTCTGTTGTTTTGTATGAGCTACACATTTACAAATAGCTACTTTGGTAGGCAACTGAATAGATTTTAATAGCTCCAAAATAAATTGCGCATGATTAATAGGTTTTTTACTGGATGTAATCATCCCTCTATTTTTTTTATTGTTGTGCAAACACATGCACTGTAGAAAAAGCATACTGATTATCAGTATATATGTTTACTTTTTTGCCTTTTATTAAAATACATGCTCTTGTTGAAGCTACCAGTTTTGCTGCTTGAGCATACAAGTTGTGTGGCAAAGTTTGTGCTTTTAAAATTTTAGTGTTTGTAACTACTGCATACCCCACCAGATTTTTTTCTGTAGGACCCCTTCTGCATGAGCCATCCACGTAATATGTCACCTCAGCATTATCCAAGGGCATATTTGTAAGATCTTGTCTAGGTAAAGCTAACTGTTTATATGAGGTTGACTTAGCAGTATGGTCATACATGAAAGATGTCTAGCAGGAGAAAGGTATGCAACTTTTTCTTGTAGCAGAATTATTGCAACTGCATGAGGCATTTTCAATGTGAGAGGGTGGAATAACACCACTGAGGCTGAAGCCTGCACTGCCATTGCTGCTGCAACTACTGCTTGTACACAGTGAGGCAAAGATTGCACCACTGGGTCTAACTGTGATGAATAGTAAGCTATGGGGCATTGCTTATCCCCATGTTGTTGTTTTAATACTGATGTCATGTACCATTGCTTACAATCTATGGTCTAAAAAAAAACGTTTGTGATAACTTGGAAGTCTTAAAACTAATGAAGAAGCTATTAACTGCTTCAACCTGCAGAAAGCCATTTCTGCTTTTGTTTTTTATCGTAAAATAATTTGGTACCCAGCTTCAACAAAAATTAGTTGTACCTAAGAAAGACATTATTTTTTTTTTAGTTGTTGGTTTGGGTGCTTGCAAAATTGCTGTTTTTTTTTTTTTTTTTTTCTTTCCCATTATCTAGTATTTTACCTTTATTGAATATTACATATCCCAGGTATCTAACCTGTGTTTTTTTTTTTTTTTTTTCCCAAAGTTGTAACTTACTTTTGTTTACTTTGTGTCCTTGTATTACTAAAAATTTTAATAATGCTACTGTATCCACCCTGCACTGCTGCTGGGTGCTGCTAGCAAGATGTCATTTACATAAAGTAAAATTTGACTACCTTCTGGTGGGGTAAACCCTGCCAGGTTGCTAGCCATTTTTTGTGCAAATATTATTGGGCTCTCACAATATCCCTGTGGTAGTCGAGTATATGTATACCTTTTACCCTGAAATGTAAATGCAAACTAATATTGACTATCAGGATGTATAGGTATTGAAAAGAAAGCATTGCTTATATCTACCACAGTAAAATACTTCTGTTGTGGCTTTAAATCATTTAACAAGGTATGTGGGTCTGGCACCGTAGGTGCTCTAGGTATTACTGCATTATTTACAGCTCATAAATCTTGTACCATCTGCCATTCCCCATTTGCTTTTTTAACAGGAAATATGGGTGTATCACATGGTGAATCAGGAGATTCTACCAGTACTCCTTTTTTGAGTAATGCTGCTTATTATAGGCTTAATTTTTACTTTTGCATTCTTTTCCAAAATGTATTGTCTTTTCTGTGGTCTAAAAGCTGACTTTGGGGTAATTGTAACTGGTCCTGCTGCTTGAATAAGCCCTACATTTAACTTGCCTGTTGACCACAGAGTTGTTGGAATTTTACACAAGGCCTCTTCTTTTCTTTTAATAAAATGCTAATTAGCTGTCCTTACTAGATTGCAAGTGTACAGCTGTATGTGTCTGTGTCAACCAATTCAGTTTTGTTTTTATATCCCTTGTCCTGACATTTCTAAATCAGTCTGTTTTCCCATTTTGTTACCTTTTTTTTTCTAAGTCTGCCCATTTAACACTTTTGTTTTTTGTCAAGCTGACATGTGGCAGTCTATTGGACTTATACAATCTCATGAACTCCTGAGGTAATGAACAGCTTACTACACTGTTTCCCTCAGTATCCCAGCATAAAGTTTGTAATATTAATTTGTCAGCAGGATTTTTACTTATATTCCTTATCAGGTCCTGGTGTGTTACAGTAGTATGGAGTACAATGTAACAAGTGCTGCTGATCAGTGTCAAGGGAGGGTACCTTACTGATGGCTACGTTTATCTGTTCTTTGGTTACTGCCCCTGGACCAATCATAACTAGGTCCTGGCTGTACCAATAATAGGCTTTACCCTCTGATCACACCACAAAAGCATCCATTTGTCTTTGTGCTTTCATACCCTGCATGGTAGGAACTACTGCTATGCCAAATATCTGCACAAGGTCTCTTCCCAGTAAGTTTACTGGATATTTTGCAGAAACTACAATTTTACTTTTCTGAGTCATACCTGAAACAGGGTCAGTTATTGCTATATTATGGGAAAGTGGTTCCCTGTATAGCTGTCCATTTGCTGCTTTTACTAATATATAATCAGGTGATTCAGAATGTTTTGGTAACTTGGAGGGGTGTATCAAAGTCCGTGACGCTCCTGAGTCACACAGGAATTTGACCTTTCTTCCCTCCACCAGAAGTGTTACTTCTGGTTTTGTATTTGCTAGGTAGAGCTCCAGGCTCAACAATGCTAAATCTAAAATTTTATTTTCATTTTTATCCTCTACATGTTTGTACTTCCTCTATTCCCTCTACTACATTCACATTTTCTTTTTGTTTATTAACCTTTCCTGATGATTTTTGGTTATTATCACTATCATATAGTCAGTCCACATCTCCTTTATCTTCTGTCATTGCTTTCTTATTTTGTTTATAGTCCCTAGCTAGATGCCCTTTTTACCTGACTGTAATACAAATACTTCAGCTCCGTCTTCAGCAGTGAAGACTTGTGCCTTTTTTTCTTTTTACTATTAAAGTGTCTTTCAGTACGTCTAGCATACTCAAGTAAGGCTTGCAGCCTGCTTGTTCAGTGATCTATCATATGCCTTGTAATAAAGCTACTAACAGAGGCAATGCAACCTTTTAAAAATGTATTTTTTTAATTGTTGTTTAAAGCATTTTAATAATCTAGCATAATATCCATCTACTGTCTCATTTTCCTGTTGTATGCATTAATTAATACAAGTCCAGTCTGCTCTAAGTTTTCATTTTTAGAGATTCTGTCTGTTAGACCTTTCACTCTGTTGTCTAAAAATGTTTCAGAATTTAAGCTTTTGTTTTTTTACAATTTGCTTCCTCAATCCACCTATGTGCTTGAGGTATGCCTAGTTGGTGCTGTTTTCTTTTGCCTGACGCCTGCATCAGATTAAAGCTTGTTTAAGGAGTTTAACTAGTGAAAGTTTATCTAGTTTACTATCAAATTTATAGTTGTTAACACATTTTGCAAAATATCTCACATTATCTGCTTACTGCAATTGCATATGCTTCACATTATCCGTTAGGCGGATCTCGTGATCTCTTAGTGCACTGATCTCCCATGTCTTAAAAAGACTGTTACGTAACCCTTCTCTTGTACCACGTGGTATCTTATTTCCCCATATCCACAGTAGTGTCTAGAATGACTGTTTACTTTGCTTTGTTATTCCCTGATCTATGACTCAAGATACAATACTTTGACTCTCTCTCTCCCTGCTATCACAAACCTTAGCAATAGCACAGTGTAACCTGGTCCCTGATCTAAAACAAAGACAAAGAGGGAAATTCTTTTTACCTGAGCCTCCCGCTTACTGCTGTTTTGTCTTCTTGGGGCCCAGTCTTCCGCTTTTCAGCCACAGATCAGAAAGTGGACAGCCTCTTTACACACAACAATTCAGTCGGAGGTCTTTTCACTTTAAGAAGAACCATTTTGGTTTGGCAGCTTCTCCTGCGCAGATTTATAACCACCCATGCACTCTGTGACCTGCAGCTTACCAAGGGAATTCCGGCTTTAGAAGGACCAAAATGTTAAATAAATTGTTAAAATCAGACTGTAAAAATCATTAGGCATTTTTAAAATGACAGTCAATAACAGACAGTAATGCAGGAAACTCAAGTATCTAATTTACAAATACTCTAATGTACATTAGGAGGCAAAAAACCATACACAAACTTGTACAGAATTTTGTCTAGCTTTATTTGTGAAACATATGTTAATTTATACCATTTGCAATCAGCTTTTGCCCACCTCACTGACGTGGTCAGTGACAGGGTTTTTACATCATGATCATTTATAGAAAAAAGTGCTGAGATTACAATTTTTAAAAAGTTACTTTCCCATGAGAATATTACAGCCTTGCAAGCACCTGGTCAGTCACAATGTCCTTTCGAAGATGTAGCCAATTTAAGGCTCTTAGATTAGTTCGAATACAATGGGTGCATGTCTTCTTTAATACTTCTCTTTGTCTCTTTCTTGTCCACCAGCTGGACATTATCTCTGATAGTGCGCACAAGGCCATTCTTCTGGTGGAAGCAGGAAAAGATACACATGCACACAGATTCATTATTTTCTAACTTTGCAAAATAATCTTTCACTGACAGACATGAGCCAGGCCGAGCTGGTCGCTGCCAAGGCCAAGTTTTTAATTACACTGCAGCTTATGCTTCAAGCAATAATATGCGAGTTTATTTCTACTATTATTCTAGTAAAACAGAATTAAATGCATTACATATTATACTATTTTTCAACCTTTGCTCCCCATATAGATTTGAGCACATTTATTCCTGTCTAAAGCACACATTTCTCTATATATCTGACCACACAACTTATATATGTCTGAATGTTTAAATACATATTTTCCTAAGCAGCATATATGTGAATATATATTTTTCTAGGCAGCATATATATGAATATATATTTTTCTAACACAGGGGTAGATACTGAAAAGAATAAGGGGGTTATTCATTGTACAAAAATGCAAGCAATAGATTATAAGGTTTGCTTCCTAACCATAGCAGTTTGTACAGTAATACATTACTTTCAAGTTCATAACAATATCTTGTGAATCTTAAATGTTATCATACAAAAGCATTCCATTCCTTTCAGTTTGTAACTTCTGTATTGCTTTTCAAACTACACACTTTGCAACAGATACAAATCAAAATGAATTACATCAGTATCACTATCACACACATTCAGCTGAATTACTGTCTGAATTAGTCTGTTTTACTACTTTGTTACACTCTTTGTGATCAGAAATCCTTTCCTCAAAACATTTATATTTCATGTTTCTTTTAATATCAGATATATTTTGATGAGATAACCTCAAAAACAAATAATACAAATTAATGCTTATCCTATCCTGTCTAACCAGTTCTGACTAGACTTTTGTATATCCACTTCTTGTTTTTTCTTTTCCTGATCATTCAAGTTTTATTTACACAACATTGTAAAGTTCCTCTGATAATTCTATTTGCTAAAGAACTTACCTTTCGAAAATCTTTATTTTTTTAATTTTTCAAGATTATAATCAATGCCCAGGTTTGAAATAGGCTTCCAACCCCATAACAATCTACAATCCACCCTTTTTTAGGAAATTGTTATCCCCGTGTATATTGTGCACCTCCTATCCCCTTATCACATAAAGCATTCATTAAATACCCCGAACCATACAAGCATGAAAATGTGTTTTTGTTGTATTTTGTATGGCATTGTCTTATTTCATAACAGTGATTCTAGAAATTTCCCCTTCCTTCAATGGTAGTTCAAATATATTTCTAGCTGCTACCACAGACTGGTTAAATATCTGTCTACGAACTTTAACTTTTGTTCCATGTCTTCTCGTTCCTGTCCTTGTTCTTTAAAACATCCATGGACTGCTGTTCCCTCTATTTGTTTTCACGTCACAAGGGAGTAATGAATTATTTCCTTCCTGTACAATCCTACCTTTGCTGTTTAAATTATTTGACAATACTTTTTACTCCCTGTCTAGTTTAGAACTGTGACTAAAACAAACTGATAAAAACCAAAAGAAAGGAACTCCAGTGACCGCAGCACCTCAGTTTATTAAATAAATTTTAGCGCTTTTATCCTAGGTACAATGTATTTCTTTAGAATACTCATCCCATGAAACCTCACACTTTCACAAGAGACGAAAGAGTTCTACCGAAGTACAAGAGACACTAGGCAGAATGAAACTAAACAGCCACCACAGGAAGGAAACATGCGGACACTCAAGAAAATGTGGACTCAGGTTGTATGAACCTGGTATGGAATAGTTCCTCCAGACAGTTAACTGAAGCGGAGGTTAGTGTTTTAAATAAAGGACTTTCATTCATATCAGCTCAACGAGCTGATGTCTCTGAAGTTATGTTATATTTGCGAATGTTTATAAGGAGTGTTGCATTAAAACTAATGTTTGGTGACAGTAATAATGAAATGAATAATGCTGCTGTGTTTAAGAAGCCTAGTCAGTATATACCACGGAACCACCCTGTCCTAGATGTTTTTACTAGGTTATGTGAAGATGAGCTATATAAACTATTGGGAAATGGGAAGCAGAGTTATAATAATTTAACTTTTGATGAACGACAGGCACTGTCGTCTTTACGAGAACCTAATATAGTGATCAGACCAGCAGACAAGGCTGGCTCAGTGGTTATTATAGATAAAGCTTATTATTATGATACTATGAATGGCATGTTATTAGATGAGAAAACATATAGTTCTGTGAGTTCATTTGATATAGAGCGCTTGCAGGAAGAGATGTCGAGGACATTAACAGAGTGTTTAAATATGGGCCTTATGTCAAAGGAACTTTTTCAGTACTTTGTGGTTGAAAATCCCTTGATACTCAGCCTAAATGGGATGCCTAAAGTACATAAAAATCTGCTGACACCCCCTTCAGATCCATTGTGGCAGGAGGGGGATGGTTAAGGGAACCTTTGTCTATATATGTAAAAAAAGAACTTAGACCTATTCTTGATAAATGTGACACAGTACTTAGAGATATTAAACATTTTTTGCAAGATCTTTTTATGTTTACACAAGGTGAAAGATCAGTAAAGACTCAATTTATGGTGACTTTAGATGTCAAATCACTATTTACAGTAATACCCCATTTAGAAGGGATTCAGATGGTTAGAAGCGTCTTGTTTGATAAAAGTGTATTAGCAACTAAACAGACAGATTTCATCTGCTATCGTTTGGAACTAGTGCTCAGATATAATGTGTTCGTGTTTGATAATATTTACTATAGGCAAACCTCTGGTGTGGCTATGGGCACATCATGTGCCAATAGCTATGCCAATTTGGTCATGACCTGCTGGGAGGAGAAACACCTATTAGGTTCACAGCTTGGAAGGGAACTTGATTCTTTGTATTGTAGATTTGTCGACAACCTTTTCCTGCTTTGGCAGGGAACAAAGACAGAACTAAGTGTCTTTGTGAATTATTTAAATACAAGTTGTAGCTTTTTTGAATTTACGTTTACTATTTCAGATTCCAGCATTGACTTTTTGGATCTCCAGATTATTAGGGATGATACTGACATCTTGTAAACTCGATTATATCGAAAGGAATGCTATCACCCAACTTATTTACATTGTGAAAGCATGCATCCTAAGCATGTCTTTAAAAATATTCTGAAGGGACAAACGTTAAGGAACAGCAGGCTCACTACTCCTGATAGTGAACTAGAAGAGAGGTTACACATTGTTAAGAAGGAGTTTTTAATAAGAGGCTATAAGGAATGGACAATACATTAGTACACAATGAAGTTAAAAGGGGCAGGAATAGCCTGGGAAAACTTTATTTTTCACTACCCCATACATGTAATCGTAAGAAGGATGGCTTAAGTAAAGGGATACTGTTTTCACTTACCTATTCTACAGATAATCGGGGTACTAGAAATATAATACGGAAACACTGGCATGTGTTATAAGTGGAACCAGCTATAGCCCAGTTAGTGGGGCCCAGCCCACTTTTTGGTTTCAAGAATAAACAGTCTTTGAAACGTAAACTTTGCTATCCTATGAGTGGTGCAGAGACATTAGATAACATGGGGAAGTTGGCACGAGGAAATGCGGAGCTTTCTCTTTTTGTCATTTAATCAATGAGTCGACAATATTTGTACTTCCACACACGGGCAGAACATATAAAGTTAGGGCAAAGGCTGACTGTAATACAAAGAACTTAGTGTATGTTTACCTATGCACAGTCTGCAATCAGTTTTACATAGGTAAAACAAATAGGCATTTGGAGAGAATGCGAGACCATCTGTACTGTGCACGTAGGGGGTTAACCTACAGTGCCATTGATAAACACATAGAAGTAATACCCCCAAGAGTTAGGAGAGGGGATTTGACCAGTGCTACAGAACAGGCAGAGATGAGATGGATATTTAGACTGAGAGCACATCAGGACTATGGGTTGAATGATTATGTCTCTATACAACCAGCCTTAAAATCCAGAGGGCTGAAAAAATAAGTTTAACAAGTTTTAAATAATGTTGTACAATTTTATTGTATTGCATGCTTTCTGTGATGTAAAAAGGTATGTTTGTAAAAATCGTTTTTAAGTAGATAGACTGCTAATGTCTTAATTATGCTTAGTCTTTGAATTGTACTAGTATTAAGTAATTAGTTACTTAGCAGTCATAATTGTCTGTGTATCGATTGGTTGGGGTGGCCCAGAGGAATAGTATCATTGTATTTAGTACATGGTGTTTTAGTTTTTGAGTATGATCTGAAGAAGCAAAAGTGGTTTTGCAAAAGTGCTCATCATTTTTCATTAACATCTTGGCTTGTTTTATCCACTCGCTGTGTTTCTGCTGTGGTTTTTGTTGTTTTTTCCATTGAATTTTTAGAACTGAGCAGTTTATTGCAGAGAACTTACTTTTTCTTTTTGGCTGCCTCTTAAATGTGTTAAAACAAGGCCAGATTGTTGCTGCACATATGTCATCCAAAGTATCAGTGTGGAAAAAATGTGGAAATTGCCAGTGGGTTGTGGGTAGGGTTCTCCATGCTAATCAAAACAAATGCAATTCTGTTCTCTAACCATCTGGAAAAAACTGTTTGGTAACTTTCTTACTCAACCAGGACATGACAAAGAATGGAAAAAACTGATCATCATTTCTCCTAGACTTCATTCTATCCATCTAGAATTTAAGATGACTGTTGTCATCTATACAGTGAAGGCGGCATTCTTCTTGGTTAGAATAATCTGGAAGAAATACTGGTAGGTTGATGGACTGGTTCAGACTGACTCCCTAAGTGACCTTAGGCAAAAAGGACAAGTTACTCTGAACAGCCACCCTCTCTGTATGAAGACAAAAAAAAAATGACATGGAGGCTTCAGAGATAGAGCATGGACCTCTGAAATCTTCTTTGCAGAAGTAATGGCTACTAAGGAAATATTTTTCCAGGACATGAAGTTTAAGTCAGCTGAGGTTTTAGACTCAGATGGGGGAAAGATCAATTTTTCTAGAATAAAGTAAATATCCCATGGTGGAACATAGTCACTCACAAACCTTCCTAAAGACATCCATTGTGAAAACTGAAGATTTCATAAGTATTCCAAAGCCAACAAGTCTTGTGACCATTTGTTCCATACTAGTACCCTCTCTTAGGCCACACCTCCTTTCTTCAGGAGTACCACACCAGGTAATCCACAAGTAAATTTGTGAATGCACATTCAGTCATACAGGTTATGTTTAAAGGAAGGTAGTGAGCCAAACTTTCTAAGATGCAGGGGAGGTTTATTTTAGAGGTTTGGAAGGCACTGATTTATAAACCTATCCATCCACCATGTTTTATTTACCTGTTGGTAAAGATTTAGGTCACTGGCTATAGTACTGTCGGAGACGTCGGACTTAAAGAGGTTTAGGAGGTTCAGAGCAACTGGGTCTCTAATGGTGTGGTACGCAAGACAGGGATCTCTCCTCAAAAATCTTTAAGACACTGACTAAAGGGGTAGAGCTTCCAGATTTGCTTGATAGCACACACACTTTAGGCCTGTGTTTTTTTAGTTAAGAACCATTGAAGTTTTTTTAATTGTTTGTTTAGTGAGGTACATTCTGAAGGGGACATTGTACTTGACAGTTGGTCTGATCAATGTCAATTATAAAGGATTAATTATCTCTTTAGACCTTGAAGATATTCCTTTGGCAGTTAGCTATGCTAAACAAAATAAAACATGTTGGATAAACGAGAGGGAATTATTAACCCAAGTTGCTAAGTTCCTGGCTACATTGTTGTTATATAGTTGTCTATACCATAATAGGGGTGGGGTTGTCTACCAACAGGAAAAATACTACAGTTTTTAGCATTTAGTTTGATCCCATTTCTGTACACCAAGATTTTAATATGGAAAGTTCATTCTGGATGGTTTTGGATGTTAGAAGGTGACTGAACAACAACCCTTAGTTTGCAGTCATCTACAGACTTTGCTAAACAGAGGTCTTGGCTGACTACTTTGAGACCTGAGCAGTAAAGGCCAGAAAGGACAGATTAAAGTACAGAGCACTGAGGGATTCTGCTGGTCACTTTCATAATTTCTGATGAGGTGTCTGTAGTTTACACTCTTTGGGTTCTGTCTTTCAGCCAGTTTGTTATCCATCTTTACTTATTTGGGTCACTTTTTAAAGCATTTAGCATTTGTATGGTGTCAGCATAAAGAATAGTGATGGAGGCTTTGGTCAGATTAATATGCTTCCTAAACAGTTCCAGGAACAAACACAGAAAAAAGAAAGTGCAATCCAGTTTTCACTTTTCTGGTGTATGGATACTCAGAAAATTTGTAAATGAAGATTTAAAATGTCTCCAAATCAGTGCACTGAGGTGCAACTTCAGAAAGTTAGCCAGAAGGGAGATGGTCAGCAGATGCACTCCTGTCTAAGCATAGCATAAGCAAATAGAGCCTGGTACGTAGAACAGGTACAAAGAAAAAGTCTAAACATCTACAGGTAGTCCAAAAAGAAAAATAAAATCTATTTCTCAAGGCATCTCTTTGTGCAAGCAAAATAACAGAGACCACCTTATCACAAATCTCATCTGATATAGAAATCACTGGAATGGGAACAACCATGTGACCAGTCCCAAAGCTTGTAGGCCTGTGTGATATTTCATCGAATGGTGGATATCAGCATCTTGACAACAGGTTACCTAAAGGAAGGCTGAAGAAGACAGGGCTGGAGAAGAGGAAACAAAGTCTAGCCCTGTCAGATAGGAGCAATAAGAATGACATTGGCCTTAAGTAGTCTGGCTTTCTGAATGAGCTGTATCATAAGAGAAGTCAGGAGGAAATCACACAGAAGGCCAGCACCACACAGTGGTTCTGTTGATGGCTTCAGTGTCAACTTTCAAGGTGCTGGTCCTTTTATTTCAAAGTTCTTTGGCCATACAGATATTAGTTCATCCAGTGCTTGTCTATTCAATGTTTGTTCTTCTAAAGATTCAGTATTTTTTTGGTTAGTCTCACCAGTCTCAATGTAAATAATGCTTTTCTGTAGTCTTCTCGGCATTAGTGACTCCATTGTTTTTAGTTATCAGTGGCACAGGAGCCAGTTTCCCCCTCTTTTGTTTTTAACTGTACCCTCCTGAAGCTTTCTAGCTAACAGGAGTGAATACCTTACAACTACCAGTGCCAGCTACATTTCTCCCTCCTACACTTTCTTGTCTAGCTGGATTTCCCCATCTTACACTCACATGCTACATCCTTCTTTATCTCGCTTAATGTTTCCCTTGCCACACAGATTCCTGGTCATGGCCTGGAGTTCTTCAAGTTAGAGCATCCTCACAAGAGATATAAAAAATATTGTGCAAAACAAAACACATTAAGCCTACTCAACATTTTGGTGATAATGTAAAGGCCAGCTCCTTGCTATCCCCCACTAATGACTCAGGTTTACAGAATTTTTGCAATTAATGCAGCAGTCTGAAGTATACATTAGCCCACAAACATCAAAACATATCTCCTCTCCCCATTAGAGACTACAGAAGCCTGTTGCCTATACCCATAATACATTTGGGCCTGCTGGCCAAGGCTGAGCTCTCTGGCTTAGGGGATACAAATTGCCTGCATGTTTTTTTTTATTTTATTTTAATGTTCATCCACCACCCTAGGGTCAACCATTGGTGGCTATTGTGGACCAAACAGACTGAATTTAGAAAGGATTTCCTTCTTGGAGGCTTGCAGTATCCAACCACCAGGCTAGATGATCATGACACACTCAGGAGGTTTGGACAGAAGGGAGAGCAGAATTATAATTTTGGGATCTGAAGTGCTCTAATGTGGAATCTGGCATGAGGAACCATGACGATCAATGCTACCATAAACCCTACAGCTTTGAGTAAAGACTCTAAAAACAATGCTTTGGATGAATGGAGGGGAAGTAGAGAGACTGTCTCAAATGGCAACTTCCCTGTGGGTAAAAAGGCCAAATGATCTTAGCTTCAAAGGAACAGCTGATGAATTTCGGATGTCAATTGGAGAAGACAGCATTTTATGAGAGTCTCTACAACTCTGTGGAGGATATTACTTGGATGAGACATGTCAGAGAAGCAAAGAGCCAGTTGTCCAGGTTAAGGAAAAATCTTGTATCCATGCAGCCTAACATGTATGTTAACACATATTTGGTGAATGCCTTAGTGAAGATGTGAGCGCAAAAGGGAGACCTCAAAATTGGCAATGACTGGCTTCTACTCAGACATGGAGAAAATTCTGATTCTTTGATAATTTTGAAATGGAGATAGAAGTTTTGGAGGTCCAAAAGGTACATCCAGTCTTTTTCGGACAATGGGAAGGTATACTCTGCCACATCCATATGAAAGGATTCTTTGGAGACAGATCCAGAATAGACCTAAGCTACCTTGTTTTTTGAAACACGAAAGAGAACCAGGAATAATATATTAGTTACCTCTAGTCCAAGTGGACTTCACATATTCTTCTTTTTATTTGAAGAGATAATGTATTCCCTTCCTTGCTAAACACTTCTCAGGGGGCTGGATATTAGGGAAGGGAAAAGAAGGAACCCATGGGGTTGAGAAACGGGTTGGCTATTGCTTGGCAGTAATCCCTGTTACCCATGAATCCCTGATACTCTTTCTGAAGATTAAACATGGAAGGAAAAATTGCTCCAGCTACCTGTCATGGCAGACACTTTAGTAATGAGTCAGGACTACTGTGATCCACTATGGGTCAGACCACGAGCTCCTGGAGGTTAGTGGGGACCTTAGAGTCTGGGTCCAGAACTTTGTTTGGTGGTAGTCTGGGAGTGACTACTGGCTACCAACCTTTCCCATTGTTATGGTTGTGAGGAATATTGGAACCACTTATGGAGATGGCCTCTCTGTGTTCTGGAATTATAAACCTTCAGAGGGTGAAATCTAACTCCCATAGCCTTTAGGGTCTCCTCTTTTCCTTCATTCACTCTAAAGTCTTATCGGTTTAAAGAGCAGACAAGAGGCAATGCCTGAAATGAGATTCCAGAAAGGCCATCTTGCTGTCCTTAGCAAAGTGGATAAAATGCACCTAAGTATGCTAGTGAATATCAGTATCAGATGTGGTTGTCATAGTAGACCCTTCTGTGGGTTATAGGCCTTGTGGACCATTGTGTTTTTCAGGCTCAGTGAAGCAGAAACTAACTTTAATTTGTTCCCTTTAAGGAGCTTTGAGGTAGCTCTTCTGCAGCATGTTATAGTTTATCTATAATGTCTCTGAAAATATAGCATGTGTGTGAGGCAGATCAACACTTTCAAAGGCAAGGTGACAGATATGGATACACACTTCTCAAACCTGTCCATAGTTACAGACTCATTTTCAACAGGATAGCTGGGTGGGGAGTGTATCATATATGAACCCCACACAGGGCTGCCGTTCAGGCAGAGAAATCTGGTTTGAGAGTCTCTACTCATACTGAACACTCATAGGGGATATCCACCAAGGAAGGAAGGATTAGACAGTGATGAATTCCAGGAGATGGCTAAGAAGATACATCTATATACCTTATTCATGATGATCTGTAGACTGGTACTCGTTCCTGAGTGTAGGGCAAATAATGGAAACCCATAGCCTAGTTTTAGTAGAAGTACATATTCCAAGGGCTCTTTTAGCCTGGGGGGGGGGAATTGGAGGAGGGGGGGCATGTCTGAGATTTTGTAGCATAGTCATGCATCTTCTAGGAGGATTGGAGAAGCACTGGATAACGTTTGTACATTTTCAAAAGTCATAACTGTTGATTTGCACAGATTTGTGGATAGTTTATTGGATATCCAGTTCAGTACCACAACAGAAATAAAGTCAGATTGACATTTATTGTATAGATTAGCTGGTGTGGTGTCTGAATGAAGTAAGAGAAGTTCATGCACATACCTAGTTATAGTTAAAGAGGGCAATTCCTGTGTCAGATCATTTAAAAATAAGCAAAAAAAAAAAAAAAAAAAAAAATTGGTCTTACCATTGAAGCAAAACAACAAATTGGAAATGGGAACTCAAGAAAACTTTCATGTGTTAAGCATGGGCAGTAATTTCTGGTGCCTCATTTCACCGATTTCCATGGGGAAAAAGTCCAATAATGATTCAACTCAATTCTTATATAACAGTAAATAACCAATGTAAAGATTTAATTAACTAAGGAGCATTTTTGAAAAACACATAATAAAGATTCATATAGATTACTAGACTCTGATCTTCAGAATCTAGACTTTATTAAAATTAAATTCTGTTTTTTTGACACCCTCTTTCAGGAGAGGGGGAGACATGAAGAGAATATGAAACAGGTTTGAAGCTAGGCTTGTTAATAAATGTAATATGCTTACCTCAGCTGGCCTCAGTTTTGTTAATAAATGTAATATGCTTACCCCAGCTGGCCTCCGTTTTGCTAATAAATGTTATATGTTTACCCCAGCTGGCCTCACTTTTCTGAATAAATGTAATATGCTTACCCCAGCTGGCCTCGGTTTTGTTAATAAATGTAATATGCTTACCCCAGCTGGCCTCCGTTTTGTTAATAAATGTAATATGCTTACCCCAGCTGGCCTCAGTTTTGTTAATAAATGTAATATGCTTACCCCAGCTGGCCTCAGTTTTGTTAATAAGTGTAATATGCTTACCCCAGCTGGCCTCAGTTTTGTTAATAAATGTAATATGCTTACCACAGGTGGCTTCAGTTCAGATTTAGTTTAGCAGTACTTATACAGTAGACATCTTTCTTGTATTTTTCTTTTTAAGCATATATTTTAATATATTTTCTGTTGTTCATCTAAATCAGTTTATGTAGTTTAGTAGCAAAGCTGCCTCTGCATTCTTTAAGACATGTATTCCTAATTAGTTAATTAATCAAGTATATCTTATTTGTTGATTCATACTTACAATGTAGGGTATGTAGTTAGTACTAGATTTAATATTTGGTGACAAACCATTGGTTTCATCTCTTGGGTTGTGTCGCTGTGTGTCTTAAGCACTTAGTAAGTCTGATTAATTAAGCAGACTCTGACCTCTGCACACTTAAATTAAATTCACTTAAAATGATAGTGCTTTTAATGGACCGCGAAGGAAACATATCTCTTAGAATCTGCTTCATTAGAGTGAAGGTAGGAAGTGGAGAGGTATGTTGCAATCCAAAAGTGCATTTTATCATTTTCTTAGAATTACCTGTACTTGTACTTTTATGACGTTGTCCTGTTCGATTCTCAGCTAGAGCATCTTCTGTGTGGAGACATGCGTGAATGGGCGTACCTTCATTGAAGGTTGTGCGTCAGAGCTGGCAACTCGGCATGTAAAAATCTACTGCCAATCATTAGCAGACCGGAGTTCTGCTGTGGCAACCACTAACAGGAAAACTTGTACTTTTATGCAATTGGTTACAAGATTAGCAATATCCTTATGTTGGATATTAACATTTGCTTTGTTTCGATAATCAAAAGGACTCACTTCCACCACCACCAATCCTTGCATCATCTCTAATGTCCCTTAATAAGGACAAGTTGTCTTGGATGCATTTAGAAGGACATAAACTGTCCTTTAATCTGGTCTCAGTAATGGCAAAAATGTCATGATTTTCCACAATTAACCAGGCTTCAAGCTATAAACCAAAAGTAGTGAGTTAGAAACAGTCCTGGTGGACCTAGCAATTAACCACACAGTATGCACTGAGTCACAAAATTTAATAATACTAGTTAAGCCATTTTGTCTGTTAAACAGTGGACTTCATCAGAGCTTCAAGCTATGTCCATTAGTTTAGAATAATACCAATGTTAACAAATCTTATTTTCAATAATTTTGCCAAATTAATAATAGGATTGTAAACTGTATTTAAATAGTTATTTGAACCTGGATTTATTTGATTGTTATTAGCACTTAAGAGGTTTTGATGGCTTGATCAAAAGCTATACAGATTTGAAGGAGAAAAAAAACTGAATTGTTAAATAAGGACCTAGATAATTTGGAGGGTTGATTGTAAAGTAAGGGTTAGGTATTTGAAATATTTGAGGATGATATTCATATTGGAAGAATGATGAAAAATAAAGAATAAGAAACTGGCAACAATGTAAGGCTGTCTTTCACAATACTATGAATAATAGGCATTGTAAAGAGACCATGCTTCTCTTTAGAGCATTTCTTTTAATTCTAAATAACTGAGGAACTAGAGAAAAGTATCCAGCAGGAATTTGGATTTTGAGTTTATTGTAATGAAGGAGAAGGGGGCGAAAGGGTAGAGATGCAGGTAAGAGCTTTAGATGTCACCTAATTGCTTAGATAAAGGTGGGATTGTGAGTGGGGGTGATTCAGTAAAGGTTTGGCCTGTGCTGCCACTGAAGGCTGCTCAAAGTATAGTGAAGGGGGGGGGGTGTTAACTCTTGCTGCTGCCCAAGGTGGAAGGGTGTAGACGGAAAGGAGGAGTGAATACAGAACACATTTAAGATTCTGCTTCCACCAAAGGCTCTGTTAAATAAAGTGAAAAATGGAAGACAGACGATTCTTGTCTTTGCTCTGCCACCAAAGCAACAGGGGTTAAAGGGAAGTGGGTAGGGATAATACATGGTAAGTGAGACAGGAATGGAGTTTGGATAAATTGTCATCATCAACCCTCCCCCCTTTTTAATTTTCTACATGGGGTTGAGGTGTCGTATCAACTGTTACCATCTTTCTCGATTCAATGCCAATCTCCTAACTTGACAGTCATGAGTGATTGTTAACATGCCTTCTCTCACACAATCCAGTCATTTCTTTGCTGGATGCCCTCATTTCATTTTGCCTTCTTCCTATCTTTCCCAAATTTTCTTCACTAGACTGTCTTTTGCTTTTCTGCAGATGTGCTCTAACTACCGTAACCTGTTTTCTTTGACTTTCTCTGGAACTGGAGCTACTTTGGCTTCTGTTCTGATGTCTGCACTTCACCTGTCCCACAGTGCGCACCCTACCACCCATCTCAGGCACTTCAACTCCATCATCTCTAGCTTCCTCAACTGCTCTGCCTTTATTGCACAGGTTTCTATAACATACCCTTGAATTAGTCGCACCACTGTTTTGTACACCTTACTTTTCAGCTTCCTTGGCATTCTTTTGTCATGCGCTATACCTGCCACTTTGTGTCAGTTGGCTTCAGCCCCTCTGATTCTAGCTTTGACCTCCTCATTCAGATTTCCCTTCTCCTCAGCCACACTCTCAGATACTTGAAGCTGTTAACCAGTTCCACTATTTCTCTTCTATCTCAGTTCTCAACTTCTTCTGATTTCCCCCATTTGCTGTCATTACAATTGTCTTATCTGTACTCAGTTTCATTCCACATACCTTCAGCTTTGCATTCCATTCCCCTATCCTTTGCTGACATTCTTGCTCACAGTCTGTCTGTAATGCCACATTGTATACATTCAGCAACTTTGTTGATCTGTCCCCCCTAACCTGTTTGCTGATGTAGCCCATCATCAGTATGAACAGCACTGGGCTCAGACCTGAACCGTGATGCACACCCACTCCCACTGGAAACCCGTCTGTGAACCTGAACACTGTTCGTACATGATTCATTGGGTTGTTTTTCATAGTCAGGGATAATTCTAAGAATGTTTCTGGGACTGTGAACCATTGCAGGACTGCCAAAATCAGATTTCTTGGGGTCTTCTCATATGCTTACTCCAAGTCTAGGAATGACCAGTAGCACTCTTTCTTCATTTCTAGCTTCTTCTCAACTATCTGTCTCACTGTAAACATCAGGTCAGTTGTGCTGCATCTTGATCTGAATCTGTTCATCTCCAATCTTACTTTCTACTTCTCTGTGTATTTATCAGTCATCCTCTCCAGAACTTTTATGCAGTGTGACAGGAGTTTGATACCACTGTACTGCTCACAATTGTGGATGTCTCCTTTGTTCTTGTACAGTGCCACTATTATGCTTATTCCCCAGTCATCTGGGATATGTATTTCCTCCATACTTCTATGTGTACCTTCAGGAGGCATTTCTCTCCTATTTCATCCAACATCTTGATTATATCTGCTGTTACTTCATCCAAGCCTGCTGTTTTCCCTGACTTCATTTTTCCTTAGTGCTGTTCTTACTTTTTGTAAGGCGGACTCCTCCTCTTATTTCATCATACTCTATGTTTGTGGGGTTTACTTCATTCAGAAGCTGCCAAAAGTACTTATTTTATCTGCCTTTGATTTTCTGTGGGCTGGTAAACAAGTTGTTGTTGCCATCCTTTAAGAAGGGTAGCTGACTGTCTTCTTTATCTTTATGTTTGTGCCTTGTAACCTGGCAGAGTTTCTTTGTGCCATCCACGGAGTCACTTTCCAGAAGCTGTTAGAGTGCCTCTGATGCCTTGTTCCTTGCTATTGCAACTCCACTCTTAGCCTCTTTGTTAGCCAGCTAGTATTCCACTTTAGCCCGGTCCATTTTTTCTATCTCCCACATTTTTCTTCACTCCTTCTTTTGATGACTTCCTGGACTTCTGCATTCCATCACCAGCTTTCCTTATGTACCTTATTTCCATACCTGGCTCAGCCACATATCTGTTCCTCAGTCCTCACACATGTTGTTTTGAGGTGCTGCCATTCTTTTTCCTCAGCTCCACCTATTTCCTCTTATTCCTGAGGTACTAGAGCCCTGTGTAATTCCTTGAACTCTTGTGCTTTTTCTCCAGTCATCTTCCATGTCTTCAGCATAGTCTCTGTTGACCTTAGAGCCTTCTCTAATCACTGCTTGCAGCTGATTGTGGTATGTGGGCAAACTGTTGCACTGGAGATTACTTTGCAAACACTGATTCTATCCCAGTACCCTTTTCTTACTAGAAGGAAGTCTACCTGAGTTGCATGTTGGCCACTCTTCTATGTGATCTTGTGTCTGTCTGTCTTGATGAACCATATGTTGGCCACTATCAAGCTATCTGCCAGAAAGAGGTCTAGAATGACGTTTCTTTCTTTATTCCTGTTGCCCCAGCTCTGTTGACCAGGGCAGTCCTCATATCCTGTTCTGTCTGTCCCAATATGTGTATTCAGATCAGCCATTATCAACACCAATTCATGTTGTCCTGCTTTATCTAGTGGGTCCTACAACTTCTGTCTGAATGCACTCTTTTCTTCACTATCACAACCCTGCTGTGGTGTATAGGCTGAGATTATGAATAGTGCCCCATCGTTACACTGGTGTCTGAGTACCATGAGTCTGTCTCTAATTCTGATGACATCCCTTGCTGCCTTCTGAAGCTTCTTCCTCACCACAATTACCACACCATTTCTAGTTTGTCCTCCTCCTGTGTGGTAGACTCTGGACCCCATGCCAAGTGGCTGCACTGCCCTTCCATCTTGTCTCCTGAAAACATAGGATGTCCAGCCTCCTTATTACCATTATGTCATCCACTTCCAAGCTGTATCCTGTTAGTGAACCTACAATGAGTGTGGCAATTCTTAGTTCATGTTTGGCAGGTTGATTGATTTTATGTCCACCTTTTGCTCAACAAAGCTATCCCAGATAACCCAAGCTGGGTACCTGGACACTGGCTGGCCAGTAGCTTATTGACCCATAGCTGCTGGGTTTTATGGTGGGCACACAATGGCTAATATTGGCACATTTACCTCTCCCACCATTAACATGGGTAACTGGTGAAAGCCTGAGTAGGATGGGCTCTCAACCCACTTATCACCAGCAAATACCCATGCCCATTTGGTGGCATTAGTCAACAAAGCTGAAGCACATAGAGTCAATTTTTACACTGTCAAGTGGCTATCTCTAACACAACATAGAGTCTGTAATCCATGTTCTCCTACCTGGAGGATACTGCTCACTACAGTAGATGCCCAAAATAGTTGTTCTATACAACTCTTACCCTTATAGGGCACCGTCTAGAATTTGTGCTGCTGACAGATCCATTCTTGGGTGACGTTGAGGTGGAAAGACTCAGCATGTTTTTGGGAGGTGGGAGGAACCCCACAGAGCCCCAGGGAGAACATGCAATCTCTATACATGCATTTGCTGGAGACCAGAATGGAACCTTATACCTTGTGTATGGGAAATGAAGACCTTAACCATTATACCAACTTGAGTGTATATATTGGGATATATTTTGCTTTGTAGACATGGTTGTTCATATCATCTTGGCTAGGAAGGGGAAAAAAGTTAAAAAGGGTTGTGAAAGATTATGATAAGCATTCTGCATATCCTAAATATTTCTCTTTAAAGAAGAGAAATAGCTATTATGAACAGCAGGATGGGGATAAAAGAAGCTGAAGGGCAAGTGAATACCACTTTGGATGCCTACTATTAATAACGGTCCGGCAACACGGATTGATTTTTTTTTGGGATTTCCCTCCTGAGACATTCAGAGAGACTGGCAGCCTAATATTTGACTTAAAAACAATATCTGAAACGAGGGTGGGACAATGTGAACCATATGTTCAGGGCATCTTGCTAAAAGGCAGGTCCTTGGGGAACTGGAAAGAAGAAACAAATGCTGATGATTTTAGTTATGCACTACTGGCTAAAAATAACTTAAAGGTCTTTAACTATAGTTTGCTTCCCATAAGGGGTCATTTTTTGGGGCTTACTTTCAAAAGTACTTACTTTTGTTCTAAGTACATGAGACTGGCAAACACTTTGATAGAACTGAAATTGTTTATGAGGGAACTGAATTGTCAGATTTGGTTTCATAAATGAATAGCAGGAAAGTCTAGTATATGTATTTCATTACAAAGATGTGGAGTGCTTAATCCATCTGTACATCCTATTTTAAACTTATTTGAAAAAATATGTGAAATGGACTTAAAAATTCTAGTAAATCAAGGGGCTCACATCAGATTTTTTTTAATGTGACTGCTAAAAAGAAAAAATATATTGGTTACTATATTTTGTGATAAGAAGCTTCAAATTATGAAACTGGATAAGGTGGGTAGTTATATGAATTCTAATAAATATTCTGTACTAAAGATAGATTTGATAAATGATGAATTGTATTAACATGTTTCCAAGAGATTTATTAATTTAACATATAATACATTGGATTTACGGACTAAAGATTTATTTTTGGAAGATGTTATGAATGATAAACTCTTTTATTTGATACTGATGATTTTTGGCACACTTAAAATCCATAAACATTTTTAGAAACACTTTTTTGACCCATAGTAACATTAGCTTGTTCTGAAACACAACCTTATGAATCATTTAGGGAGATAAAGTTAAGAGTTTTTTTTTTTCAAAGACAAAAATTATATGCTTACAGATTCACTGGATTTTTGGAGTATATTGTTGATATTGCTTTTCATGCAAAAGTGTTTTTGTTATAGCAGGTATAAAAGACATTTATACTTCTGTTCTGCATGATGTTGGCCTAGAATGGTTTAAAGAAGCTGTTATTCTAGTTCCCAGATTGAACACAGTTGACCTTAGACTACTCAAATGTGTTATGGAAATAGTGCTCAAACTGTTTTATACATTGAAGGGGGAATACTTTCTCCAGAATATAAGGGGTAGCTATGGGGACTAAATCCAAGCCAGTGTTTGCAAATGTGGTGTTGTGGTTTTGGGACGAGAAGCAGTTTGGAAATTGTGTTCTGTCTCCAAACTAATTGTGTATTTGTGAATTTTAGATGACATTTTTTTTATTCTTTGGAGGAGTTCATTATTTGAATCGAAACAATTTTTGAATACTTAAAAAAATTGAACTGATTGTTTTTTGAAATGTACTTGTGTATTTTTGATGCTTTAAGTGTGAGCATTTTAGATATAAAGTTAAAACAAATCCAAGGCTGAAGGTTGCGAGCAGCAACTGTTTTATTTGGTAAACCCACTTAAAACCAAAACAAAAAAATACACACATATATATTAAGCACTTTAGTCCCTTATAGGAACTTCATCAGAATATAAAACAATTAAGATACAAAACTTTTATCCACACATCCATGAGCAATGACAAGAATTCCTTTGATGTTTCAAGAGGGAGTGTCTCCAACCGTTCTTAGGCAAAGTAGCTTCACGATACACTCTAGTGTTCGAAAGATTTAAGTGCACTTCATCCTGATTGTGTAATCTTGCAACCCAGCTAAACTTTTTGTATCAAACAGACTGTGTTTTTATATATATTAGTTTCTGTAAAGAATCTTAGATTAAAAAGAAAATAAATAAAAAAATAAAAATCAAATCACATTAAAATGAGAAGTTAAAATCATATACATGAAAATCACTCCAAAAAAAATAGTACCTAAAAATAACTGAACATTCAATACATGCAATGAGATGGTAAAAAATATTAAAACCAATTATAACTGGCAAAAGGGGCATTCAGTTAAAGAGTATATAAAACGCATGTCATACATCATTTCCTTGAAGGGGCTTGAATAGGAGCAAAAATGTGTATTAAGTAGAAAGTTCACATAAATAGCTTGGTACTTAAAGTACAAACCTGTACCAAAGGGGTCAGAGGTATTATTGTACCATTCACCCCTACCTCTGTTTCATTACCTAGTCGATGCTTTAAATTTCAACAGGGGTGCAATGGAACAAAACTCGTTAAGTCTAGGCCAACCATGGGCGTTCAAAGTCAGTTGCCGATATAATTCCCTTAGTTCCAATAACTGTACCCTCATTCCCTCCTTTAATCCTTCTATAACTACAAACGTTAATGTGTGACTTTCGTAGTCCAAAACATGTATTGCCAAGGCATTGTTGAGGTTCCTTTTGTTGATGTTATACTGGTGTTCCTAAATTCTTTCCTTCAACCTACCTATGTAAAAACATGGACACTGTTGGCATAATGCCCTGTAGACCACCTTCCTAGAATTACAGTCAAAATTTGTCCTAACTTTGAATTCATTGCCTTTGATAAGAAACCTATCACACATTAGAATGAATTTACATTGGGAACAGAACCCACATTTCTTCATACGGCATATCTGGTGCATCTTTTCATTAGATGTGTGTTCCAAAATTTCCTTCAGGTTCCTATCTCTTCTAAACGTAAAACCAGGTTTGTGCCCTAACTTTTCTCTAAAAGTGAGATTTTCACAAATAATCATCCATTTTTTTTCAATAACCCGTTTAAGTGTTCTGTGTTCGATGTTAAAGGTAGTTATGAAATTCATGGAGTAATAAGGTCTGATCAAATCCCCATTTACTTCCTCCTCCACTTCAGCTCCTATATTTTGCATTATAAAATTCATTGACCCTCCTAAGATGGATTTATACCATCTGGTATTCCTTTTTCTCATAACCTCCAACTTAAGTTCCTCTAGCAGTCTGTTGGGATAACCTTTCTTACAAAACATACCCAGTAAAAGTTCACATTCATTGTAGAAGTCGTCATCCGTGGTCACCATTCTAGCAGCTCTAACCAATTGCCCTTTCACCACAGATTTCTTCTGATGGAAGGGGCAGTAGCTGTTGAAATGGAGAAAGGAGATTGAATAAGTGGGTTTTCTAAAAATCATAGCTATAAGTCTGGGGTTATTCCTGTCCTTACTGAGGAGGACATCCAGGTAAGATATTTTCTTACTATCAAAGACAAGAGTCTTCGATAGTGAGAAAAGAGTCAAGTGGGATAAGCTGATCTTTCAAAAAAAAAAAAAGCAAGCAGAAAGCTATAATTCAAAGTGGAAAGGGATGATAATGACATGAGGGGAGAGATCAAGAAACAAGGAGAGACTGGGATTTTGGATGCAGATTCTTAAGGAGAATAACAGTAACCATACAGAATATTATAATCATAAAGTAGCAGATAGTATTGAAAGAACTAAGCCAGATTCTATCAATAGGGACGATTACAATTATGGGTACAGAGAAAGGGTAAGAGGGGACTAGAATTTAATAGAGAAAAGTGGCAAATTAACCAAGGAATTGATAGCAAATAATGAGAGAGGGAAAGGTAATAAAATGGAAAGAGGCCAATAAGCCAAATAATTCATTTGGACTGTAGGCTAGAGATTGCCTTCCATTGCAGGGATTGATATCAGAGTAAGGAATAGGGAGAGCCTAAGTGAAAGACCAATTTTTAGTAGAATCTAGAACAGAAGCTACTGTTAAAAAAGGGTTACTTCGTAGGACATATAAAATATTGTGTGATAACTACAGGAATCAATCAGAGGAGAACAGAAAGGATTGGGAAGAAAGATTGGATAAGTAATTCACAAACAAACAATGGGAGGACATATGTATGTCTCCCAAGTATGCACCAAAGTCTAAAAGATTTAGGATCTTTGCTTGGAAGTGTTTGCATAAGTATTTTTACCCCAAGCAGGCTCCAAAGAATTTTTACTCAGGTGAATTGCAAATGTTGGAGGTGTGATGGGAAAGAAAGAGGTAACTACCGTAACTGGCCTTTATTATTTTAATATGCAGATCTTCTTAAAGGTTTTCTTTAAACTACTATTAGCCCCTTGCAGTTTGTTAAAATGCTGCCCTTCAAGCTCCTACTCAACTCCTCACATCTGCTTGGTTACTGCTTGATTGTGTTTGGAAGGTTTTTCCTTTACTGTTTTCTGCTTCATTTCTGTACACTTTTTCTTGTACTATTTTGTTTTTACTAGCTTGCACTAATATCTTAATTTCATTTTTTTGCATGTCTCTCCATCTTCGCATGCATATGCTTAAATGTGTAGTTCACACACATCCGGCAGAAAATATGTGTGGAATGTTTTCTTTTGTATGAATAGTGCAGGAAATATTCTTCCCTAGCTCTGACGGTGTTTTCTAAATTAACCCATTTTGGTGTTTTCTAACTTAACCTAGTTTTACAACTTCAGGGAATCTCCATGTCAGCAAGGCTTTCAGCTTTTTTTGTCCTGTATTTTTACATCTGTTTGCTGAGTGCAGTATAGCTGAACCTGTAGCTTTTTGAAAAGGTAACTTTTAGAATATGTTGACAATGCCCTAGATGTGTATCTTTGCTCATCTATTTGCTAATAATGTCTGCAAGACTCCTGCTCATAAAATGCTTAGCCTGTAACAGTTTACTTAAGAAATTACATGTGTGCTGTCAGAGGGAATATCTGAGTAAGGAATATTAAAATAGTCAAATCCAGAAAAAGAAGTGAATTTTGCTAAACAACACTCAGAAGAACAAAAAACAATGTAAATATTGGAAGAGCGTTGCACCACAGGCAGTGGCGGCTGGTGACTTCAAATCACAGGGGGGCTGCAGGAGACAGCTGAATGGGTGGGGTCAAGGGGGGGGGTGTGGTCACACAATCAGTTCTTTAAAAATGGATGAAATTAACATTTCAGCTAAGAAACCTTCTCTTATGGATACAGAGCTTCCTACATTCCAAATATCTGTGCCTCCTATATACTGTAATCAACTCTAAAGTCACTGTTCTTTGGGGGAAAGGAGATTCCCCTATAGCAGTCACTACCCTCAATATGCATACATAACATTGCCAGTGTGATGTAAACCCAAGACTGCATCCCTTCACAGGGAACATCTTTAAGAAGAAAAGCAGCATCAATAAATGATACAGCAATCAGGAAGTACTTAGTCTCACAAAGCTAACAAACATTGATGCATAACAGCCAGCCATATGGCTTCCTGGCAGATCCCTGGCTATGGCCCAGATGATCCAAGTTCAGTTGGGAGCATGAGCACTGAAGTAGCCAGCTGGATGGGGGAAGGACAGAGAGTTAGTTGTGACAGCTAACCCACCCTTATCCTCCGTGGAAGGATAGGTATACACAGTACCCTGCTGAAAGGGTGGCACCGTTGGGTTAGACTACAGGGGTAAGATCTATACAAGGAGGTGGGGCAGAGGCTGAGAGCCTGTTAACCAGAACTTTACTTTAAATATTGGTATTCCAGGTATGCAACAGGAGCTGTGCCAAGCATAACATATCGGTCAGCACAGAAGGGAATATAATCTCTTGACACCCTGCAAGATAACTACACATGATCCCCGACGCTTACATTCCATGACTGGTGCCCGTGGATGCTGGGCAGTTGGCAGAATTAATGGGTAAAATGGTAGATGGGAAGGTGATGGTCATAAGAAGATTATGTGGTCAAAAAGCACATTAAAACTTTTTTTGGTGGACAACCCAACAGTGGTGTATTTTTGATCGGCAGTCTACCTCACTGAATTGGAGAGTCACATGACATGATGATACAAATGTGTGAATTCCTGCACAGAAAATGATTCGAAGGGATTAACTATTGGTAAACATCACACTCTGACAAAAGTGTTAGAAGAAAACAGGCATGGGCAAGCATACTCAGGTTACTGAGCTCAGTAAATATTTTCTGAGTGTTTCTGAGAAGCATTATGGATCACACTGCTCAGAACATCTAGAAGTGGCTAATGAGATAGCCGGCTACAGCATATCTCTGTGGACAGCATGCTTCAAGACACCACCACTCCTTTGATAATGAAAAACAGCATTTTAATGACAACAGCTGAATCTGAATTGCATGTTTAAATCTATCCAGTGTAACATTTGCAGAGTATTTGTATAGATATTATGTGAGGTTTCAGGACAAAACAGAAACATCTGGTCACACCCAGGCAAAACCAGGAAGGCATGCAGTAGCAGACTAGATAATTCAGATTCCTGTTTCTATAAATAGCAACAGTAGATATTTTGTTATAAGCAGTATGTATAACACAATGTATTAACTCATACTAACAAGTTTCACCATGAACTATTTTTTTTTTGCCTAGTCACTGGTTCTACTTCCATTTAGAATGTATTTTGCAGACAACTGCTTATAATTAATTTACTGAGTTTTTCTAAGTGAAAATGACTAATAATATAGCACAAGTCACCCAGTTGACTGAGAAAACTGGGAATATAAAAATGTATTCCACAATGGACCATGACTGTTTCTTGAGAACAACCCAACATTGCATACAAATACGACCTTTCCCTCTACTTAACTACAATTTTGCATTAATATTTACACAATGAATTCTCTAAGCGAGGGTTACTTGATCTAAGAAGTCGCCAAATAGATAAAACAAAAGAAAAAGTTTTGATGTGAAGGCTATGGCTAACATTTACTTACTTAATTCTGAATCTGCACCTTCAAGTTCATTCACTCTGTACTTTAAAACTTTTCTTCTTTATTCTTCTTTCTTCTTTTTCTTCTGTTCTTCTAGGAGTAGGCACACCGCACACGCTGCAGAAAATAAATCCACCCAAAAAAACGTAAAATGATCCGATTGACCGATTCCCAAATAAATCCAAAAAAAAAAGTAAAAAGATCACGAAACTAAACTTTAAACAAACAATACAAAGCAACTGAAAGCTGAAGCTCGAAGCAGCTAACTGACGGATTTATTCTCGCTCTTTTCCCAGGACATAAAGCCCGGGAAGAGAGCGACAACCAATCAGCAGCATTTGCCCAGCAAGCATGTCATGACGTGCCTGCGGACGTCGCAGTCCGAGCCCCTTCCATGTCTATGCGGTTTGTGTCTCAACCGCATAGACTTTTGGGGAGTTCTGGGCATCACAATGATGCCTTCTTTGCTCCTCCGGGCTGCAATGAAAACACTGCAGCAAGAATTTAAAAAAAAAACAAAACGCTGTTGCGATAGAAGCGCGCAATGCGCATGCGCGTAATTTCGAGTCGAGGACTCGAAATTTAAAGTATAAAAACAGATTTCATTTTTTTTTTTTTTACATAAAAAAAAAAATAAACTAAGTACTCAGCTGTCTAGCTGAGGGGGCTGCAGTCCGGCAGCCCGATGCCACGAGCCGCCCCTGACCACAGGTATTAGTATTTCATCTGAGCATTCAAAACTTGCTAAACAACCAAAATGGCAGAAAGACAGCTTCAAAACAGCAGCTTCAATAACGGGCTTTGACTAAGTTGAGTCCACAATATATGAAATATAGGGATTTGCTGTTGTAAAAGTCAAGTGGCGTTGTAATTCCACAGCTTTAAAACATGTGGATGTCATAAAAACAGAAAAAACGAACATAAAGGTGAATAACCCTTCTGATGTAAACAATGGACAAGCGCTTTCAGCTTTTTCAAGCCTTCTTCAGATCTGCTTGTCCATTGTTTACATCAGAAGGGTTCTTCACTTTTATGTTTGTTTTTTTACAACAGCAAAGCTCTATATTTCATATATTGTGGACTCAACTTGGTAAAAGCCTGTTATTGAAGCTGTTGTTTTGAAGCTATCTTTCTGCCATTTTGGTTGTTTAGCAAGTTTTGAATACTCAGATGAAATACTAATACCTGTGGTGCAACGCTCTTCCAATATTTAGAATATTACAATAGTTTCATTAGATGCTCTGAATCTATCTAGTATACTGACTTATGAATCAGCAAGTTTGTGTTTACAGTGGGAACTTTATTTAGCTAATGGCTTATACAAGCTATGTGTAACTCAGGAAACACGATTGGATTCTGGCCATATGGCCTCATGTCATATGGCTGAAGGTGAAGTCCAGTGACATGGCAAAGTGCAAGCTACTACATAAGTGGAAAAATGAAGTCAAAATCATTAGCACTAATTCCAAGTTGTCAACATAGTTGGTATGTTGTAATCCAGCCGTATTTTGAATCTGGCTGCAGGATATTTGACTGCATGTCCTGAAGAAGGAATCTTATGCCAAATAAAACAACTAGTTATCTTTGGGTAGATACACAGAGAGATGAGTAAGTGTGTGGATATGGGGTGTCTGTCACCACACCATACAAGATGTATTTCAGAAAATTATAATTCTGGAATTAGAAACAAAACACTGGCATGAATAAACTAACTAAAGGATAACAATTAGACAAGAGGTTTAATGGGACATAGAAGCACTGTTGCAGTTACAATAAGCAGATACCCAAGGACATGCTTCTCTAACTGTATTCATAAAGAGCTGTGCAGAGAACTGTAGCAATAAATTATTATTATTATTAAAACTGCCACTAAAATATGTCATAATGTTGTTGTCTTTCGGCTTTTCCCAGTTAGGGGTCGCCACAGTGGAACTTCGGTCCGCTAATGATTGGCAGTTGATTTTCACGAACGCCGAGGTGCCAGCTCGACGTTCAACCTTCAACGAAGGCACGCCCATTTACGCATGTCTTTCAAACGCCCACCCAACCGTGGGGAGGACATGCAGACTCCACACAGAAGGCACTCCCCACACTCCAGTCGGGAATCGAATGGGAGAACCTCTTGCTGTAAGGCAACAACGCTACTGCTGCACCACCACGGAAGTAAAAATATGTCATAATATAAATTCCAAAATATCAAGAACAATATGAAGTTGGTGTAAGGATTGTGCACAATATCAAAAACATGGCACCCAGGATTTGACAATAAGAGCTTAACTGCATCATGCTACTGGGATGAGATTAATGGAAACTGAGGCTGTACAACAAAAGATACTATAAGCAGAATGCTGCCTGTATGGCTAAAGTACTACTATGTAAAGTAATATGCACTGCTTTGATATTCATTTCCCAGAAATACATAAGAGATTCAGAGAAAAGTGACCAAAACCTTTTCACTGATGTGCTTAGTGATACCTGACAGTTTTTTTTTTAGATAAAATGCTCCCAACTGTCTGCTTGTAGATTTACATTTTGCTTAATTTTTCAGAGTAGCTCCTAAAGCTTCATAGAGCTGAAAGTAAGCTGATAATATTCAAATGTTGAAAAAGAGTGGAGTTCAGGATTTTATTGATTGGACTGAAGAGGTCTTTCTTCCACAATGAATGTGTGTCTTTTTTAAGTGTTACAGAATTCTCTCACTGTTCCTAAACTTACAATACTGTTTGGAAAGATGTGTCATTTTTTTTTGACATTTGGTTTTAACTGGATGTTTTAACTTTCAAAACGCAGTTTGTGGCGGTGGGGCATGGGGTGTCTAGATTACTAATGGTAGTGTCATTAATACACCAATTATATTTGTATACTTGATGAGCCAAACATAAGATATAAAACTATCAGCAGTTTTACTTTTAAGAATGTGACTAAGTGTGCAGCTTAGTTCTTTTAACATTGCAGATAAAATGTGTTTTGAAGGAATTCCCCTCATTTAACTGCTGTTGCCTTATGCTACAGCTCTGACAAAATGCTTAGCTGACATTTAGAGGCAGCTTCCTGAGGGTGCAACCTGATGAGTGGGTGGGGCTGGCTTTTGGGCCTACCTTTTAGGAGTATAGGTGCATCCCTTGAATCCCCATTGGCTTATTCCTAGGAGAATATTATTTGGGTACATCTATTCAGATGCCACATCCAAGCACTTGGTTATTGTTTGACTTAAAAAAAGACGTTAGCTGTAATCAGGACTTTATTTTTAAATCTTGTAAGCCACCCTCTGAACCTTGAGGGAAACTGTAAATCTGAACCATGCTGTTGTACTCTCACTGCTAGATTATCACAGTGGACATTACCAAAGGCTGCACTGAGCACATCTCTGGTGATTACAAGTGGAACAAAGTAACCATGGCTATAATGGCATTAGAGCCCCAGAGGTTATACCACTTTAGATGCATTCTGGATAACTGCATCAGAAAACTGCTGCAGAAGGTTAAACTCAGCTTCACATAATGAATTTCACTGGTTAAAAACATTTGAAATGAATCTCATAAAAAAATAAAAATAATGTGATAGTTGGGGCAAAGACCTCCCCTCCATGTGCTCCTGCATGGTGCTCTTACTGATTAAGATTCTGTCTTAAAGTTTCAGAAACAAGGGTTCAAACGTGACTTTTCCTTGCTGTCTGTGTGGAAGTCATATGATCTCCACTGTCTACATGTTTTTTTTCTGTGGGTACTCCAATTTCCTCCTACCTCCCAAATACATGCTGCCTGAAATGGTTAATTTATTCTGTTCATATAAGCACTGTATATGCTCTGGGTCTTATGGCCTGGCTTGATTGCAGCCATAAAACTAGAAATTAAATTCTCATACCCCCTTCACCCCTTAATGTCTCTATAACTAGGGGAAGGAGACACTTCTTGTTGTAGTGGACACTGTTGGACTGGTTTTGGCAAAATGTACAGAATCTGGCATTCAGTAAAGCTGATTTCATTCATCTGACCTGTTCATCTAGGCCAGTTACTTAGGCTTTGCACAATGCCCTGTCCTTTAACACTGCCGTACACAGCTACTTATTTGCCGACCTTCTGTTTTTCTACCACTGTGGAGGTGCCATTAATTGGGGTTCTGAATCTTACTTTCTGTATGTTTTTCCCTTGTAACTGCCAAACATCAAGCCTTCCATTAGTCAGACAGTTTGCTATCCTAGGATGGCCATTATTTGGTAGTCATGAGGGTACACAACAATGAGTGCATTGTTTTTTATTTATTTATAGCCTACCCCCTCCTGTGGTGGTGATGTGAGTATCTATGCCACTGCAATGACTACTTATGGTTCTCTGTTAGTACATGTGCTCCTCAATCAGCAGCTTGGATGTTCATGCCCATGTCTTCCCTGCATTGCCTCCCCAAATAAGGACAACCTCCACTTTCCAGAAGATCTGTCAGAACAGCAGTGCAAGCTAGGTGGGAAGAACCCTTCTCCAAAGACATACAATTCCATCCTCCCCACCTGGACTGTCAAGCACCCAAGCTATTTTTCAAACTCAGGTCACTTGGGCATTAGTTAGGGCATTATCCCTATATAGCATTAGTGCAGGCTGTCCAAGATTTGCTTTTATTCTAAGTGTGCAGCTTTCACTGTCCCTACCTAGAATTTTCTTTCTTCTTTTATAACAGAGGGAGACTGTTCTTAGTTTTTTTTTTCCAAGTCATTAATGAAAAACTACAAATTTCTCCATATTAGTCTGTAATACTAGACTGAATTTTATGCTGTTCACAGGTAATATTTCTTCTCTTAATCTCTTTTTCATTTTTGTACTGTGGTTTACTATTATTTTAATTCACTTACCTTTTGTAGCTCTTATTGTTCACCATAAAATAATTACATAGTCATTTTAAATAAAATTTGATGGAGTTTCACAGGGAAAAGGTCCATACTTCAGTTGGGGCATTATTTAGAAGCTCCATATGCCTGAGATGATGGTAGCTCTGGTAGATATAATAGATCACAGGGCTTTTATTGAAAAGAGTAGGGGAAGTAACCTGGAGCCCTGGCCAAATTTCCCCTAGTCAGTATGAAGACCCCCTCATGTCTCCCTTGATAAGACACCATTGGCCTAGTGGGACTAACCCGGTCAAGAAAGTATAAATAAACAGACTGACTGCATCCTAAATAAGTGTGGCTGGGCAATTGTTTAAAACTTTAGAAACTTGCTTTCCCTATTCATGAGACAAAAACACAAAAGCAAGAGGAAACAGAAAGTTGGCTGTAACAAGAGAACATTGTGTTTACATTTTTTTTTAAATTAAGTTGCCGATTTAGTCATAGGAATAAGGCTAATACTTTGTAATCTGAAACATGAGATGAATTTTGTCAACCACATCTGAGAAAACGGATGTCATTCTTCTAGCATTTTGCCCCAATAATTTAGTTAAATTAGTGAGAAGTAAAAAAATGGCTTGCTGCACTTTCTTTATAATAATGTTGAATGCGCCAGAGAAGAGACAGTATTTCATAGTTCATAATATGTTACCCTCATCTTTTACCTTCTGATTAATGTAAAGAAAATAGGTTGCATTTTTAAGACATGACATAATTAGCGGAGATGTCCTAAAGACCGTCTCATTTTGAAAGTAATAACTCTGAGAACTCGTACATAAAATGTTCTATGTACCTGCACATTCTAAGGAAAAAAGAGTTACAAATGTACTGTAGAGGAAAAGGGCTTAAGTAAATGTCGACAAGTCCCCATTGCAATACAGATGTTAATAGCTGCTTTATTCACTTGCTTAGTTAGGCTTAAGCATTTATTACTTTTGGCAAAATATTTCTCCTTTTGATTTTTAGTATGGCTTTGATGCCCTAGGTCCTATGTTATGAAGGGGTGTTTTGACGGTTTAAAAAAAGAAAACAGAAGCAATGTTTTAATACTGATCCTACAATTTCATTAGCAAGTGTTATTTTTATAAGCAGCTGTAACAATTAAACACTAAATTATTAGTATAACTGTTCCCAAAAATATATTGTTTGGAAAAAAACAATAAAAGTCATGTGTTGTGCTTAACACAGTGAGTTGGAACTCATTTAAAAAGTCTTAGAACACTTTTAAGAAACATCTTACTTAGCCAGTGTGAAACTGAATAAAAAGTACAAAGCTGAAAGAATGCATACATTAGAGATATGTGTAGGTGGTGGTGTTATGGGTGTAGGCTTCCTTCACCAATAAGGACATATTTAATCTTACGAAGTATGCCTACAGAAAGAAATTCATGTAAAATAATTTGTGTTTGGCAAAACTTTATTAATCCTGCTTTCAATTTTGTTTCTTTTTCATGCTTAAAGATATTTCCAAAATGGACCAGGTTTGTAAGTAAATTCTTGCTGTTAAATGGACCGAATCTAAACATAACAAAATGTTCATTGTCATAAATTAAACTATTCAGAACCTGAGTCTTTGAGCAGTAGCAGAAAAGAATATTCCTTACAAACATGGTTGTTGTTGCCTTTACACAGCAACCAAAGTCTTCATCTTAGCTGTTAAAATAAAATACTACTGTGTGCAAAAAAGTGAATTAATCAATTTTCTCTTAACATCTATCTGTGAAAGTAAGCAAAGCAGAAACAGACACTATGATTTACTGTTGTTTATATAACTGTTTATTTGAATGGCCAGAGAGACTTTTCCACATGAATCATTCTGACACAGTAAATCGAATACTGCAGCAGTGGATGCAAGGACATCTACTGTTATGGTAAGATTTTATACAACTGTACCATGTCTTTACATTCACTGCTGCAGTATTCTTAACAGATGGGAGAGTGCCAAAGTTCAAGAGGAAACTTGGGAGGGGGAAGGTGCAGAACAGCCCCCCCTAAAAAGCCATGAAGAACGGCACTAGCAAATCCACCCCTGGCTCTAGAAACACCATCCAACTTGTAGTGCTTGGTAAAGGTATGCACAGAAATCTAGGTAGCTGCCTGAATAATAAGATTAGTGTCTAAGCTCTTGAAAAAAACACCTGAAGAAGCCACAACTCTAGTAGAATGAGACAACTAAAGAAGGAAGACTCTTGCATGAAAAGTGTAACAAAAGGAAATAGTCTTAGAAATCCAAGAAGAAATTGTTTGCTTGGATACAGCAAGTCCCAAAGATCTAGGATGAAAAGAAACAACTGATCAGATTTTCTAGTAGCCTTAATCTTATCTAAATAAACCCTGCATTTCCTATGCATGTCCAAAATGTGCAGCACCCTCTCATTGTCAGATTGTGGACAGGGGGAAAAAGTAGGCAGATTAATAGACTGATTCAGTGATAGCTCATTAACCACCTTAGGCATAAAAGAAAGGTTAGTGTGCAAGGACACCCTGTCCTCCTGAAAGACCAAAAAAGGAGGACAAGCCATAAGGGCCTGCAACTCACACACCCATCTGGCAGAAGTAAGGGCTAACAACAGAGAACAGTCTTCCAGGAACAATGTAGCAAGGAAACAGTATCAGCAGGCTCAAAAGGAGCCAAATTCTCCAAAATAAAATTAAGATCCCAGGGAGGAGGAACAGGCTTCCTGGGAGGTCTAATATTAAAGATGCTTTTAAGAAATTGTTTAACCTCAAATCTAGAAGCTAAAGGAGGAGAAAAAGGCAGACAAGCAGAGACAGCTGATAAGTGGGCCTTAATAGAAGACTAGGCAAACCAGCATTGAGCAACTCACACTAATAAGAGAGAACCGAAGGAACATCCACAGTAAGTGAGTCCAGCTCACAAGAGAGATACCAAATAGAAAACTTCTTTCATTTGGATAAGTAGGATTTCCTAGTAGAATGTTTCCTGGCCTCCAGCAGGACTTGCAGCACATCTTCAGAAGAAAAGGTGTCTGTGAAGAATCAAAATCCTATCGTCCACAGTGTCAGTTGAACTGTGGACAGGTGGGGATGGATGAGAGATCCCTTGTCTTGTGTGATTAGATCCACCCTGTGAGGTTACTTGTGATGATTACCTCTGGCTAAATGCAGAAGTAGAGGGAATCAATGCTGTCATGACCAAAAGGGAGTCATCAGCAAGATTTTGGAAGCATTCTGTTGAATCTTGAACAGGACGTTTGGAATGAGAGGAAGGAGGGGAATACATAAAGAAACATCCCCTTCCGAAAAAATGAGAGGGCATCCACCTTCCACACCAGAGGACCTGGGACTCTGACACAAAACAGAGGAAGTTGTCTGTTCAGAGGTTGTCTGTTCAGAGGGGAGGCAAAAAAATCCACTTGAGGATTACCCGGTGGATGTCCAGAAACACATCCCTGTGAAGCATCTATTCATGGGACTAAGTTAAGGACCAGCTCAGAGTGTCTGCCACAAAGTTCTGACTGGAAGGGATATAAACTGCCTGAAGAGTCACTTGATACTTGACAGCAAGATCTCATACCAGAAGTGGCAACCAGCAAAGAAGATAAGATCTCGTTGCTCGCTGTTTGTTGATATACCACATCACTGTGGTATTGTCTGTGAACACCTTAAGAGGCACTGGAAATAAAAGAGGATAAAAGGCCTCAAGAACCAGCAGAAGAGCTCTCATCTCTTTGACAGTGATGTGCTCCTTCTGCTGACAAGATGACTATACCCCCTGTACTTTTAGGGACACAAATGTTGTCCCCTGTCCAGTACCTGAAGCTTCTGTGAACAATTCCTGAGAGGGAAGAGGGGGATGAAAAGGGATACCTAGATTCAGAGACAACTGCTGAATCTACCAGTGATGTTCCTGTCTGAGACAAGGAAGAAGAGGAATTACAAAGTCTAGAAGATGTGCATGTTGGAATCACACTGAATTCAGAAACCACAGAAACTTTCTCATGTGAAGTTTGGCCAGAGGCAACATCGGAATGGTGAATGCCATGAAACCCAGAGCTCTCAGAAACTTCCTGGTGGTAATGGAAGCCAGAGGAAGAAGAGTCTGAAAGGAAGAAAGAAATGAGAGTTAAGGCCTTTGGAGGGGTAGAGATGCAACATTGGCACCGTCTGAATCCTACAACCCAGAAAAACATGATTCTGAGAAGTCTGAGAAGACTTTTTGAAATTTATACTGAATCTCAGACTCTGAAGAAGGGAAATGCAAAATGAACATTTTGTAAAAGGGTCTTTAGAGAGGATGCTGATTAAACAGGTCGTCCAAGTAAGAAAATATTTGGATCTCTCAAAGTCTGCAAAAAAGCAATCACAGGAGCAAGGCATTTGGTGAAAACCCATGGGGCAGTAGAAAGACCAAAGGGCAAAGCAGAGAACTGAAAATGCCAGGAAGCAACAGAGAAATGCAAAATCTTCCTGAAAAGAGGATGAATTGGAATATGGAAATAAGCATTCTTGAGATCCAGAGACATCATATAGGGCTGAGATAGCAAGAGAGGAAACAGAATCTGAAGGGACAAGATCCGAAAAGAAGGCAATTTTAGAAAAGTGTTTAGATGAGCGAGGTCTGGAATAGGTCTCCAAGTGCCCACTTGTCTTGGCACTAGAAACAGTCTGGAGTCGAACCCTTTACCCTTTCGGGGCACAGGCACTTCTTGAATAGTACCCTGAGTCAAGAGATTTTGAAGAACCTCTGGGAAAAAGAGAAGTTGTTCCCGAGGAGGCTGAGGAATGCCCATAAAAGGAGGATGGGATTTCCACACCATGAAGTACCCCTGACAAATAATCAACAGAACCCAAGAATCCTGAGTGAGCTGAAGCCAAACAGGAAGAGAAAGATAAAGGTGAAGAGAAAGAGGAATGTGGCTGGGAAGAGACAGTGAGTCATATAGCACCTGGTTTGTCTGGAAAGGAAAACTTCGGAGTCCCTGAAAACTGAGTAGCCTTAGCAGGAGGAGCCCATTTTCCACTCTTCCTACCTTTAGTAGAAGGGCGGGATTGCCTACGAACAGAGGCAGGCTTATTGGGGTAGTTTATCTGAAATTTAGCTACAAGAGTAACAAACACATGTTTAAGCTCCTGTAAGGCCTTACCCTTATCCTGAAGGGACTTAAACAAACTAGCAGTAGCTTCCCCAAACAAAAGTTTAGAATCCAGAGGGGCATCCATCAACTCAGCTTTAATATCATCAGGTAGAGGTTGAAGCCTAAGCCAAGAATACCTCCTCATCACTGAACCAAAAACAGTAGCCCTAGAAGAGGCAGCTGCTGCATCAGAACTACATTTTAATAGAATGAAAAATGACTCAAGAGGAAGTCCCTAGCAAGGAAAGAACAGATTTTTATCCCCAGAGTCTGGAAAATCAGACATAAATTGACAGGCCTGAGAAAGAAGAGCCAACATATACTGAGATATATGGATCGATAATTAATAACCTTAAAGCTAGGGTAGTAGAAGGGTAAACCTTCTTACCCAGCCTTTCCATAGTTCTGCTATCTTTGTCAGAAGGCAATAACTTGGAGGAAGGAAGCAACTGGGACAGCTTATCAGAGGCTATAAACATGACAGAGGGGTCAGCAGCAGGACATTTATATATAAAAGAATACTCCTCAGGCACACTATAAAATTAGGTTTCTTGGGAACAAGGGGCCTAGAATCAGATGGAAGGGAGGCATTGTAAAAGCATCCAGCAAAGTAGCCAAATCAGGAGAATAGCCACAGGTTTAGGTGATTCGAACTGCAGCACCTCATAGTACCTCTTATGGATATCAGAGACCTGAGCACAATCCCACTTAAAAAAATCCATCATCCGAGAGAGTGTGTGCCCAAAGGAAATTTCCTCAAACGGAACATCTGGACTAATAGAGTCCTCCTCCTTTGACCCATAGTCTAAAGGAGAAGGAATTTGAGTAGAATAAGTCAGGGATTCATTATCCGAATCCAAATTATCCGCAGAAGAATCCTGTTCTCTAGGCCTTTTAAGGAGAGTAGAGGACCAGGGAGGAATAGGAACCAAAACTCTTTGAGGAGGCTTTAAGGACATTAAAGCAGTAAATAGCCCCTGAGTGAAGGCCTGTCACTCAATTTGTGGATCCCTAGGAGCAGAAGAAACATGTTTCATTTTTAAGGGAATGTCCCCTCCAAGAAACTGAGAAGGCTCAGACCCAGGACAGCAGTTGAGAACCATAGTAGGAATTTCTTCCCCAACCAAAAACTGAGGAATTCCTCTTGGTCCCATAGAAAAAAGTCATCCATGGTTCCCCCTGAATATCTGAGATGGATGCCTGTAAAGCCTCTTTGGATATGCTGCCAACCGGACCCTCTCCAGTCTCCAACATGGTTGTGCTGCTAACTAGACCCTCACTGGCCTCCAGCACAGTAGTGGCAGAGAAATCTGACAACACAACTGGGTGAGCCTCTAGGTTTATAAAGACCTCGGGAGAAACACCTGGCAGAGGTTGGACAGAGGAAGATTCAGGTCGTACCTTTTTCACCTTCTTCGCCTTGGGGCAGGAGATTCCTTTCATTGTATCTATAGTGAGAAGCTTAAGACCCTGGTTTTCAAGATACAAGGAAAGGGAAGAAAGTCTATTGTGAAGGGTTTTCAGAATGAATGCCTGACAAATAGAACAAGATGTATGGTTATGAGAAGCTCCTGGACAAAAAAGACACTTATCGTGGCAGTCTTTATGGGGAATCTGTCTCCCACACTAGCATTTACCCTTCCTGGATGATATTAACCCCAAGAAGCACAAAAAAGTAGCAAAAAACAAAATCCCCAATGGGGCACTTATGTGCAATTGCAGCAGAAATCAGCAAACAGGAGTGGGTAGTCACTGGAAAATGAAAATGCTTTCAACTGGCAGAAAATGGATGCAGGTAAATAGACAGATGGTAAAAAGATATGTTTAGACTGGTGGCAAAGGAGTTCTGATTATGGCAGGCCTGAATGTCACCTCTATGCCCTACACTATGCAAAGAGCATTTTGGTGATGTTCGGCCTACCTTTTAAAAGCAACAAGTAGTCTTTGCTAGACTGGCCAGATGTTCGGGCTTCCATGGCAGGGAATCCCATATGTTTAGAATACTGCAGTAGTGAATGTAAGGACATCTTGAGTGATTGTTAATATATTGTAAGATGTTTATAAAATATTACTAAAGTAATTGTTACTTGTTTTTATTGTAACTTATAAAATCCAGTTTATGACCCAGAAAGTAAAGAATACTACCCCTATAAAAATAGCTTGCACTGAAATGTTTGCCATTTACCCTTCTTTAGTACCCCAGAGGTAGAAACATTTGTTTGAAATGTGAGGACACAATTTGATTTTATCAAAAAGTTTAGACTCTACCCACTGGAGGGAACATACCCTCAACTGTCTATATTTTCTCAGAATGTCCAGATTTTTGTCTCATATTTTTAGTCTGTTCCTAATAAAAGTTTTGTTTATCTGGCAAGTCAGGGAGTATTGAATTCACTAAATAATGACAGACATTTGAGTTCATAGGTAAGTACTAGGCTAGCTGCCCTTGTGGGCCATTTTAAGCCTAACAAATTTCCCTTTTTCTGCTCAAATTGACCTATCCCATTTGGTTACAAATTGACCTTACTCATCCCTTGGCCGATAATTATGTATCACCCCTAATGAGAGTAACTGGGACAATACCATAGATAATTTGAGAGAACCCATGCATGGTTTGCTGGCAGTATCTCCTTTCATCACACTTCCAGTGGTGGGTTGTCACACATGGCATAAAGCATTTAGGAGCTGCCGCAACCATTAGTAGTATAGGGGCAGTTTCAGATTCATACTATTTAGAAAATGCATGCTAATACAAAATCTGTTGTACTATCACATTCTAAGTTTATAACAGCAGTATTTAATACTTGGTCCTATTTTTGGGTCTTTCACCCATTATTTTTGGTTGAGAGGTATGGGCAGGAATGAGTTTCAAACAGAGTGATACAGGGATGAGATGAATCAAGACGTAGAGCAGACCTCCTAGCATTAAAAATCATAGCACTAACTTTAAAAAATCATGGCTGAGGGTCAGAAAATACCTTCTTATTTTTCACAATAGAAGGGTTTCCTCCCTCCTTTTCTCTCACACTTATTTCCTTTCCCCTCTCTGCACCTAGTCCATCTCTGTTCTCCTATTCCACCCTAATTCATCTCCTCTAGTTTTATTACACCCTTTCCTTTCCACCAACTTTCTTTCATTATTCTCTCACTCCACATCCCCGTTTTTTCCTACAACCTTATACTAGTTTCACATCTCTGCTTCTCTAACGTACATCCCTTGCCAATCTCATGTCACCCTCTTTTAACTTTACACAACTCTGATGATGTCTCCTCTTCATTCTCTGTACAGTTTGACATAGTCACCTTTTTACCTTTCTTTTCACTCTAAAAGTCCTAACGATATACATCTGATCACCAAGGATCCAATACTAACAATCTAAATTGGCCTTACTCTTTATGCCCCAAATATGCTATCACTATTATTTTGTCTGCTTAACATGAAACACCGCATTTCACAAGTTGTAATGCTTGATTAACTATCTGTTACTTCCTTAAAAAGCATTGCTCTAATTTATGTACATAATGGAAAAATGGATTTCCCTAAAGCTTTGTGCTGCTTTTGTATTTTAATAAAGTTAACAGAGTTTTTAGTTTTGATATTGAGATCCATTTTTCCATTTTGCACTATTTGTTTTATTTAATTCTTTGATCTCAGCTACTTGGTTCTGGCCTTTGAAGTTGTGTTCTAATTTATGTACATACCTATGAATATTGTTGCATTTTACTTGTTTGTAATATAAGTATTTTTGTTAATGTATGCATGTGGAGCTTTCTCACCGGGCCTCTGTTGAAAAAGGGTCTTGCATGGCCTAGACTTTCCAAATCAACAAAGGCAATAAGTATATAAATAAATACATACAATAAAAAATGACATACTAGTCCCTATACAATTAATGGAAGGGAGACTTTGTAGATGTTTAGTTTATTTATTTAATAAAATATGTACCCATAAATAGATCTGACTTTATAGGCTCATAGGTGTTTACTAGGCTATCACCACAAGGGCCTTTTTAGGCATAGCCATGCATCCCACATCTCTGACAAGGTCTGGTACACTTGATAAGTGTAAGCAGGGGCCTGGGAGGTAAAACATTTACAAGCAGGAGCCCGGGAGATGAACCATTTACAGGCTGCTTGTGTCCATTAGATCCATAGGTCCCAAACCAGGGATGAATTTCCTGTACCCTATCCAATTGTCCAAGTTACACTTGAATTGCATTAGGGAGGAACTCTGCTTCACATGGATGGGGAGCCTGTTCCAGAGATGGAGTAGTCTCTGGGATACATACCTGTCTCTCCAGCAGGTCCTATTTATATCACAGGCAAGGTTTAAGTCTTTAGAATGGGTATTTCTGGTGCTGTTTGTTTTGTGGATATGCAGGAGCACCATCAGAGTGGGGTCTGACAGTGCCTTATATGCCATGCATAGTTCTCCCCTCAACAGCCTGTAAGAAACAGAATAAAGGCATAGGGCCTTCAGACTATCTGCATAGGGCATGTTACTTATGTCCTGTATTCTTTTAGTGAAGAACTTCTGTGGGCATTCCAATTGTTGGATATGCCTGGTTAGTTGCATACCAAAGGGGTATTGTACTAAATGATAGGTCTGATGAATGATGAATATAGTGCAACAATGACTTCCTTAGGGCTAGATGCCATACATTTGCTTATAAGCTGCACAACAAAGAATGATTTCCTCACTGCTTTAGACACATGATTGTCAAAGGCTAGATTACTGCCTATGTGTGTCTCCAAGTTGTTAATATGACAGTTACCAGGGGTGGATGACTTCTTGAAAGATAGTATTATGCATTTCTTGGCATTTAGTTTTAGTCCATAGCTCTGGCACCAGTTATTTATCTGTGTCAGCTCTTCCTGTAAACCATTTGTGTCAGTGAGTGATTCAATGACAGCTCATCTGCAAATTTAGGCAGCCAGAGGCCACTAACATTGGAACTGCTAAAACAAAAAAAAAACACATCCGAGGTGACAGAACGAAGCTGCCAATGTATATTGTAAAGCTGCTGATATTTTAATCCACTCTTTTCGTTCAACACAAAGTACAAACTTCTTCAGACAATAAAATGATTAAAAACACAACATTTAAACTCATAAAATACTGATCACGATGTTCCATTCCCTATCAAAAGGAAGATCATGAATAATTAATTGAATCCATCATGTATCCCCGCCCAAAAAACTTAATTCATAGAAACTAAAACGGATGTTGATCAAACGCCCCAATGCGCTAAATATACAATAACCTGACATGTCCGAATACTATCCCAGAAGATCTTCTAATAAAAAAATAACATTAAACAAATATTCTACAAGCCCATGGTGAAAACTTCACTCATTGCATAAAGTAGAGCCCTTGGTTCTTTTCTAACCTACCTAGCTCATTCATGCATCTTAAAGTGGTAGCCTAACATACAAGCATATTCTTTGGGCTCATAATAGACTCAGACTTATAACATAAAATTACTCCAATATTTAATATCAATATTTAATGTATTGACTAACCCTGAAATGTCAAAGGAATAATAATAGCCTACAGTTGGCTCCTACCTAAAATATCCAAGCTATCTTGGAACTATACTATTGTGTCAAGAAGCACTGAAAAATGCACTTCTATATCGTTGTTCTCTATTACATGGTTTCTAAAAGCATAAAACATACAGTTTTACTAGTTATGGCTTCTTTGGGTCTATATTTAATGTTCTTTTGATATTATATATATATATATATATATATATATATATATATATATATATATATATATATATATATTTCCATGCCTATTGTGTCTCTAGCATATTAATGAAATATGAATTTATATAGACCTTTTGGTTTTACCTAGCCAGACTTTTTAACTTTAAAATACATTTAATGAAACTGGAATCGTAGGCCAGGATACTTATATGCATTTGATTTAATTTGCCAGATCAATTCCAGTTCTTCCAACCTCAACCCTTCACGTCCCCCTCTATCATCATGTGGTACTTGGTCTATCACTAAATATTTGAATATATGGTTAGTTTCTATCGATATATGTTTTGCTAAAGCATTGCCAACTTCCCTTTACTGATAGCATACTGATGTTCATAAATACGCTCACGAAACTTACATTCCGTTTTGCCCATATAATAGGCAGGGCATTGTTGGCATTTAGCAAGATAGACAACAAATTTAGAATTGCAATTAAATTTATTCTTTATTTTGTAAACCATATTGTTAATGTTAAAAGATGTTGTCACATCTATATGTTTACAGAATCTACATGTTTCACATTTGAACATTCCCTGATACTTTGATTTTCTGACAATCTTAGACTCCAACAAGTTTTTCAAATTGGGGCCCCTTTTGTAGGTAATTCTCGGTGTACACCCTACCTTCTGGAATAATTCAAAATCACTTTTAATTAGATCCAAATTCTTACTGAGAATGGATCTCACCATATGACTGTCCATACTGAACATGGTGGTTAGACTCAGTGTGAAACTATTAGATCCATCTATTTTTGGTTCTGAGGTTCTAATGAACTGCTCATTACTACTGTTAGGGTTCATGACAGTAGTGATGCCTACAATTTGGGAATAAATACCTCTATTCCTCTTGGATTTAATTTCATTGATTAAAGAATCAATCAATTTCCTTGGATAGCCTTGACTAAGGAACATTCCTTTAAGTGTCATACATTCTGTCTGGAATTCATCCTCTAAGGTAACTATCCTTGCTGCTCTTACAAGTTGTCCTTTGACAACCAATCATTTTTGATGATAGGGGTGGCTACTGGTAAAATGCAGAAAGAAGTTAGAATATATAGTCTTCCTATACACTTTTGATACAAATCCCTGAATGGAGACATCTTTCCTTAAACAGATATCTAGATAACTGATCTCCTCCTTACTGAAATTAAATGTAAATTTCAGAAAGCTTGTTTTATTATTAAAGTAATCTACTAGTCCTGTAGCTTTATCTAAATCACCTTTAATGATGATGAAGATGTCATCCAAGAACCTAGTATAGAAGATAATATCCTCCCTGATGTTGTCCACTTTAAAGATGAATTCTGATTCCCAGTATGTCATCACTAGGTTGGCCACACTGGCACCACATGGTGAACCCATGTCCACCCTTATTCTTTGCATGTAATATTCTCTATCAAAGAGGAAATAATTATTAGATAATATTAAATCTAATAACTCTGTCACCAGTCCAATCTTCCTATTTGTTGCACCTCTTCTATTTAATAAAATCCTGATCCATTGACCTTGACTTCAGAGAAATAAATGTTAAAAAGGAGTGGTACCAGAACTGATCCCTTAGGGACTCTGCTTGTGAATTGCCTCTTTATAGAGGTGGACTCCCCAGTTTTATCTTCCTGGATCCTGTCTGTAAGCCAGCTGGCTATCCACAAGGCGACATAAGAGCTTGTACCTAACCTCTTAAGTTTGTCAAAAATGCCCAAGTGAGGAACTGTATCATATCCCTTGACCAGGTCAAGGTAGGTAGTATTTCCATTTTCCCTCATCCATTGCTTTAGTGACTTTCTGAACAAAGTCCACCAGGTTGACTAGACATAAGCTGCCCTTGATGAAACCAAATTGGGTTGGGTCCAATGTCTGGAGGTTTTCTATTTCATTATTGATTATTTCCATGATGTTTCTTTCCATGGCTTTGCATATGAGACTAGTAAGGCTTGCACATCTGTATTTTCCAGGGTCTGTAGATAGTCCACCTTTGTGCAGAGGGATAACTGTTTCTGTTCCCCATTCATGAGGTATGAAGCCTTTTTGGAGGCTACAGTTAAAAAGCAATTCCAGAGGGGCTAATAGATCATGTTTCATTGTATTTAGAATGCATCCTGGGATATTGTCTGGGCCCATTGATGAAGTGTTCTTGGCCTTAGAGAGAGCATTAATGATCTGTTCCCTAGTGATAGCAGGTGGAGTTATATTTAATGGTATTTCCTGATGGAAGGTTGATGGAGAGAGATGGGTAAATCTGGAGGTGAATTTCTCAGCCAGTAGGTTTGCTATATCTTCTGGCTCGCTATACGTGGCTCCATTTACACTGAGTTCTGTACACAGTTATGTATTGCCTTTAAGGTTGCAGACATAGCTAATGAATGCCTTGTGGTTGTCCTTGGCCTAGTAGGCCAAATTTACCTCAAATTTGGCTTCAGTAGACTTTATTTGCCCTCTGAGTTGTTTGTTTAATTTGATGAGACGGCTTTTATCCTGCTGAGTGCTGCACATCCTGATTTTTGCCATGATTTTCTTCCTTCTATTATACAGTCTATCAATGTTGTGATTTCACAAGGTGGCTTGTTTTTTGAGTTAGTTTTGTACTTCTTCCTTAGGTACAGCTGCCTTTATACAGCTATTAGCATGTTTGTATAGTATTTCTGTGAACAGTTCTGTGTAGGCAGCAGTGTTCTCAGGGTTTATTGGGGCTTGAAATGTTGCCAGTTTATCACTTAATAGTAGGAAGTTAGCCTTAGAGTAGTTCCTGAATATTCCACAGTTAGCTGGAGTTCCAGGATACCATTTTGTGGTCTGACCTTACCGGAGAAGACAATACACTAGAGAGTGTGCAGCACTTTCCCATATTAGTGAGGACCAGATCCAATATGGTTGCACCCCTTGTTGGTGTATTGACAATCTGGTCCAGAGAGTTTTTGTTTATAAAATCCAGGAATCGCTGTGCCTGTACATTTTTTGTCATATATGATTCCCAGTTAATAGTGGGGTAATTAAAGTTGCCCATGAATATGGTATTGGGTTGGATGGTGAGTGCTTCCAATAAGTTTAAATACGTGATATGGGTCTCCTGCATCAAAGAAGGGGGACCTATATCTTGCAAGGAAGTGGTACTGGATTCTGCCTATGGTGATTTGAACATGGAGAGGCTCGAGTGCATTGTCCTGTTTGATGAGCTATGAGGTATATTTATTATTGTTTTTATTCAAATGGATTTTTTAATAACATGATAATTAATAATACACATTTTAACTTAATAAGTAACAGACACAATATTAAAAGAAAGTAACTATCTACATTAAGTACAATGGCCTGAAAGAAACAATAGAAAAAACTTAAAATTTTCCAGTTTCTCAATAACTGAATAAACAATGTAGAGATAACTTCCAGTTATTTCATCAAGGAGCAATAGAAACCATTCGTAAAGTGTCAATAAGAGATATGACTTTTTTCAAGAATTGCTGTAAAGGGCTTGGGATAAATTCTGAATTCTTTGACTTTAGTTTCTTTCATTGCAGTTTCTTTCAAATGGGATAAGAAGTCTTCAATGAGTGGAAGAGAAGTTGAATTCCCTTTCCTTGTGATGCTTTTACTGGCAATTGTAAGTATTGTCGATAATAAAAAAAAAGATTATCTTTATTCAAAGAAGAGCCTTCATAACATTAAATAAAATTAATATTTTAGTGAACGAAAAGGAATAAAAAAATAAAGCTTTTCAAAGATCATTTATGTCATTCCATTTTTTTTAACTTAGGACTGTGATGATATGGGTAAGTGCCAGCACAGCCAGCTGGAGTTTTGTAATGACTTGGGTTACAAATATATTAGGACTGTATGTCATTTGTATATCAAACTGATTTTGTACAGATGCTTGTGCCGAAAATGTATTTGTGAGCTTTGCTTGTGTTGAAATGTATCAACACTGCACCCTGCTGAAATGAAGAGAAATGTATATATATTATTGCAGTTGAATTAAATATATATGTTTTAATAGTGGATACTAGCACAACAGAGGTTAACTTTAAGAAAAATAAGGGAAATGTAAATGAGCAGTTACTCCCTTAAAAGGCAACCCACAATGCTGAATAGGACTGGAGACACTGGGTCTGGGGAAGAGCCTTTGTCCATTAGCACAGTTCGAGGCCCCCGGGCACTGCCATAAACATTTGGATGTGTATTGTGGCCATCTGTGCTAACTTCCAGATGAGGTCATTCTGCCAGCCCACTTGGAAATTATATTTTAGACATTACAAAGAGAAATCTCAGTGTATTGAGCATTCTGCTTGGGAAGCCTGACTAGAATGACCCTCCCTCACAGTATCTTGCCTTGCGGTAGTAACATAACTAGGGAACAGTAATTCTTTTAGATTCAGTCAAGAATATAGTGAAGCTTAGTTTAGATATTGTTTTTCTTTATTTGTATGAGTCTGTCCATCAGTGTTCTTTTCAATATTTCCCGTGATCTGAACTCTTTGGTTTACTGTGAATATATATTCAGTATTTCATGCTCTTTTACTATTTATTATTAAATATATTTAAAACTTTTATTGTGGCTGATCCTTGTAGAAAGTATTTAACCTTTGAGAGTGGTTATATTTATTTGATGACACTTCATGGGCCAGTCCAGAAGGCCTAGCCATCTTGGTGAACAACTACCATTTCTATTAGTATTAATATTACACAGTATAATTGGATACCCTATTAAGAGCCTTATAGTAAATGACTGGTGGCAGTGCTAACTTCCTTATAGTCTGGGTAGAGTTGGTAGAGTGGGTAATCTATGCCAAGCTTTCCCAGGTGTGTGTGCATGTGTGTGTGTGTGTGTGTGTGTGTGTGTGTGTGTGTGTGTGTGTGTGTGTGTGTGTGTGTGTGTGTGAGAAAATTAAATCTTAAAGAGTGTGTGTGTCAGCTACTTGGGGCAGGTAGATGAAGCACTGGATGTACAGAGAGGGTGCTGGGGGACTTAGCTTGGACACGGCTGAGGACTTAACCCTACAGCTGTACCAGTGGGGAGTCTTATTGGGGATCTGGAGGGAGACAGATATAGAGACATCCGGACCTCGGGCTGGGTGTGTTCCCTGTGTACTCTTAAGGGAAATTGTACTTGATGCAGAGAAGTCTGCATCTGCAAATACTGAGTGTATCCACTTTTAATCCAAGTGCATGTCCCTCTCCAGTGTCAGTGGTGAGGTGGGGATGTCACATATTGGTGGCCATCTCAATATTGGCAGCAGTGGTGGGCATCACAAGGACAATCATAAAATAGATGTAATCCATCTGCTTTGCATACTTTATCAAAGAAGGATTGAATTTTACAACCAGCCTAACACCTAACTACATCACTCATTTCTGCTCCTTCTAACTTTAGCCCTTACCCTGCTGCTGCTATCCTTTCCCACTTTTCCCCTTCATCTCTATGCTGTCTTGTTAATACCTTACATTTTCTTTCAGCATTCACTGCTGGACATGGAATCACATGCACCATTGCTGTACATGCATTGCAACTGTTGGTGTCACACTCAATGCCTCACTGTATAGTCTGTCTTCTTTAATGCTTCACTGTACATATTGCTTCAATGTATATACTGTGCACACTCTTACTTGAAATTGTATACGTTTTGTATATAATTAATATTGTTACTTTGTTAGTATTGTTAGCATCTTTAGTATTTTACTGTTTTGATGCTTTTCTCCCTGGGCCTCCTTGAAAATGGGGTCCGAGCCCAGTAGGACATTACCCGGTAAACAAATGTAATAAATAAAAATAAATAATAAATAAAATTTAATGCTGCATTCTATTCATTGCAAGAATGTAGAGATAGAGGTGCCTTGATTTACATCAAAAATAAATGTATCTCTTGTTGGAGGTCTATTTATTTTTTATGTAAATGGAGGCACCGCTGCCTATGTATTCTTGCAATGAATAGAACGCAACATTAAATTCAAGCCTTCTTTGATAAATGTTCCACATCTTAAAACTAAGGAAAACAGACTTTCTAAGCTAAAGTAATAAAGGTATATCTGTGTGTGTGTGTGTGTGTGTGTGTGTGTGTGTGGGGGGATGTGCATGTGTATGTTGGGTGAGAGCAACATTTTGAAACAGTATTATATTATATAGGTCTAACTAATCCAAGCTGTCAAAATCAGAAATATGTCATGTCAGACTGTTTGGTGGCATATAAAGAAACATGAAGAAGTGAGAAAAGTTACAAAATTGATAGAGAAAGTAGAGAAAGTTTAGTAATTTTCTTAGGTGCTGTCTCATGAAGGATCACTTTGTCATTCTAAATTTTTTTTCTCAAAGGATGATTTCCTGGCAAGTGTGAGAAATTAGGTTTCCATAGAAAACAACAAAATACTAGTTAGATTTCCATGTAATGTCCCAATCTGCATTGTGTGGAAAACTCATTAGCATTTGGAATGGATAAACAGCAGCCAAATGGTATATAGGATCCTGTTTTTTTTGGCAGTAGTTGACCATGTAAGGCAGTGGTAGTCACCTTGTGCCCTGCGGGATGCATTTGACTGCTGATCGCAGTTTGTGTTTCCCCTCATTGCAGGTACTGGTCTCACAAGCAGTTCAGTTAACCCATCTTTAATCCATTGTCAGTGTCTTCATGTAGCACTAAATGACAATATTTGTATGATTTTCAAACACACATAATTCTATCTCTTTTCCTAACTCCTGCTTAAGTCACTTGTCAGATTCTGGTGCTACTAGAGATATCAACATACCTCTCCTTCACACATTCATCTCGTATTCCATAATGAGGTGGTCTGCACTTATTCCACCATTCTGTGTTTTACAGTCACAGTAATTTGGCTTCAGATGGTTTCATTTCATTTTTAAACATTTTCCACTAAAAGCTAACAACATTATTTTGAAGTCTTGTGTAATTTTTAGAGGTGGGGTGGTGAGGTGGGGCGGGGAAGACGATTGACATATTTTGTGGCCGCAAGCTAAAATGGGGGTACAGAAGTTTTCTAGTAACAAGGAAGGGTTGGCCATCCCTAGTGTAAGAGAAGGCTTTAGGTTCTTCCTTTTAAGGCTGTGCCAATCAGAATGCATCAATATTACTCTAGAATTATGTCCTGAAAGACTCATTTGTGGTTATTGTCTGAAATAATAGTTTGGGTTACAGTGACATTAAGACAGCTTTCAAGGTACAGGAATATAGATGGTGTGAAAAGTGTGGACTGTGATGCCATGTGCAAATCAGTATTTAATGAAGTTGCAGTCCTTGCATCTGGCACTTATGACATGAATAGGAATGCCTTTCAGGGTCCTCATCTTAAAGTCCCACATGATGAATTCTGATGGCAACACTGAAACTTTCTGTCTCAAAGGGTGATTTTGCAGAAAGTGTGCAAACCTCTGTTTCAATGTTAGTGATTCAGTTCATAAGGTATGTTCCTCATGGATAATATAATGAAGCTTTGGGGTAACGAGAACTGAAAACTGACAAAGTCACACGCTACATGAACTGGAAGCTCATAACTTTGACAGGTGTTGATAGTTTTGAACCAGTTGCTTAAGTAGTTTTTACAATGGTCATCTCATGACCAGTACCTGTGGCTTTATGCATTTCCATTCCAATGGTGATTCCACAATAAGTGCATGACATCACCTTCAGAATGGAAATGTGATGTGGGAACCTATCTGTAGAATAAGTGTGGAAACATGGATCTAACAATAAAAAGAAATGACCATTTACTGAAATGTATACAAAAAAGTGAAAAAAATTGTGGCTCATCTGTGGCTTGAACCTAGACTCATCAGAATACCATGTTGGTCAAGCTACTAGATGACTTTCAAAATGTAAAAATCACAAAGGAAACTAAACAGAGTGAATTACCAGAGGCTACACAAATATGTATTCATCACAAACAGATATGTATGTGTTCTACGCATAAATATATGTATGTATGTATGTATGTATGTAAACAAATTACACAAATACAAACTTTTTGGAGACCGCTTTTAATATCTGTTCAGATGTAAATTGTCAGGAGTATGTCATTTTGTGGAAAGTAGTTTCGGCGAATGCAAATAAATCAAAGACTGTTCACCAAAACCACTTTCATTGTCAGTGGAGATTGCCTTTTTCTCCAGTGTTGTGAGACCTCATATTTGATATATATAATTCCTGATGGTGTGGGCATGTCTGCCTACATTGGGGGAGGTGCAGGGGAGCTTGCCCCCCTCATTTTTTTAATGTTTGCTGAAGGTGTTTTTGGCCAACTGCTTTTGAATTTTTTGAGTTCACTGAAACTGCCTTTGATCAATCAACATGAATCCAAATTATCAAGAGGATATGGACTGATATACTGCATTGGGAATGGATTGGATACTGTGTGTGTGAATTTTTAAGAAAACATAGGGAAGAAATCAAAGTTGATTTTATTCACAAGAATGCTAGCTATATCCTCATAATCTGAGTGAGTACTGCTATTAAAGATAAACTTAGTGAAATGGTGGATATTTTTTCAGAGGTTATTTACATAATTAATGAATGCCCTGGAGTCACGCTTACCTTAACTTTAGCTAAGGCTTTTCACACCAAACCCTCAATTTCACAACTAATACAGATAATTTCTCCTCCAAGGTTCTCTTCCAACTAAAACTACATTATTGGATCTCCCACTTCGTCTCTCCTTCTGCATACAAGTCCATAGCCATAAATGTTCTGTTTCCTAAACAGGAATATGCCCTACCCCTGATCACACTAGAGTTAGCACAACATACCCAAAGGATGAGGCAGAGATATGCAAATTTTAATTCCTGGGAGACCAAAATAAACATCACTGTAACATACTACATGAAGTACACTGGCTCCTTGTCACAAGCAGAGCCATAGTTCTCCTTGCCACCCTTTTATTAAAAATAACGCATATGGGCTATTGCCCACCATTGAGAAAAAAACTACCACTCAGGGAACAAAATTACTCCCAGAGAGGCAGCAATGATTAGGGCCAGTCCTCTGGTGCAAGTCAATGTTAAAAAGAATAAAACACTAGAGTCCTTCTAGAAACCACTAAGGAATTTCTATTCCAGGATGTCAAGTACACTTGTTTCCATGATACAAGTTAGAGGAACACAGTCACTCATTGTACCTTTCAACTGTCTCTCAACAAAACCAACTAACTTTGTCTAGTATTTTAATATGTGAACTCTGTCCTGCTTGTATATATTGCATATACTGTCCACAGTCTGTAAAACTGTAAAATATTCTATTGACATTTGTAAGCTCCTTGATATTGGTATTTGTATAGAACCACTCTTATTCCTTTACTTCCTTTTGTACCAGATTGGGTCATGACTGAAAATGTTCTCTTGACTAGCTCACCCATCAGATTATCAAACTGTAAAAAAATAAATAAATAAAAAAATAAAGTAGCAATTTTCACTTCATAATTAGCCATGCAGGATTTGCTGTTGTTCCTGAGCTCTTTACAAAGCCCTTTGAAGTTGGTTATAACTAGCTGAGTTTTTGTTCCATTCTTTAGGTTTATGAGCTGTTTCTGTTTATTGCAGAGTTTGGTTATATTTGAGTTTCTGTCACAAATGTTTGTTTCTAAGCTTAGCTTTGTATTTGTGGTGAACAGGAACATGAATCTTTATACAAAAGTTGAGATAGGAGTACAAACTTTGGTTATAATGGTTTTAAATGGGTAATGACTGTTGAACCATTTCAAGTCATCACTGAGCACAAGCAAATTGCCATTGGATAAGTCTCTAATGATGGGAGGGCTGCTTGTTGACTTATACTGGAAATGTATGCTGAATAAAAACAGTGCAGTGATTTGGTTCGAATTGAGAGGGTAAGACAATGGGTGAAGAGCAGACAGTGGTTATACAGTACTTGTGGGGCTATCATCAAGTATGTTGATGCCTTTAGTGGGAGAGGGTACTATTTAATTGAGTGACCTTGCAATGATCCTTAAAGGAGCATTTATGTTTATTTGTAGAAATGTAGGTGTGACAGTTTATGGAGGGGGTAGTTAAACTCCTCTAGAAAGATGGTGTTTGAGTTAATGGAGCGGGACTCTACCTTATTAAGATATGATTCATGATTTATGGGTGACATGTACAGGTATTACCCCTGGCCAGGAACTGGTACAAGGTCCTGTTTACTGATATAAGAATATGAAAGCGTTTGAGGTCATTGTCCTGGTTGATTAGTCTAGAGGTGATGGTTTATACACTGAAGTAGGCACTAGTGATCTCAACAATGGTGGTAAATGACTTCCAGACCATAGAACTCATTAAAATCATTATGATTTCATTCAACAATTTGCTATAACAGCTCTTCCTAAGTTGGGTATTATTGAATTTATGTGGCTGGACTGCAACTGGACTACAGCAGAACTGTGAATTTCTGCTGAAGTTTTTGACGCTGCTGTTCTGCCATTTGCGCTAAGGTGGTTCATCTGGTGTTGGGAGACGAGTGTCACTGAGAGTTGGGTGCTCTGCATTTTCAGTGGTTTCAGAGGAAGAATGGAAATGGACTGAAATGTCTGAGGGTTGGAGGAAGAGGGCATGTTTCATCTTTTGCAGTATTAAGAGGAGTGGAGCCATTCACCCAAATACTGATTTGTTTCCTTGGTATTCTAGCTTGTTTACATCGGGAGTAGGATAGTACTGTAGTAATTTTGGTCTCCCAATGATTTGCTAGAAAAACCACAAATTTTATGAGGCACATACCAAAAATATGAACAAAAAATCTGGACATTCTGTGAAAATCTGCACAGTTGAGAGGTATGAATGGTGTAGGTAAGGAATGAAGTACTCAGCGACTCGTACAGCATAAGGAAAGGAGGAGTGTCTAATGTGGTATAGGAAAAGGTGAGCTTGATATCCCACATGGTGTAGGGAATAGAGCACTCAGTACCCTCATATGGTGTAAGGAATGATGCATTCAGTGCCCCGCATACTATAAGGAATGGGGCACTTATTGCCTCATATGGTGTAAGACTGGTGCACACAGTGCCCAGCATAGTATAAATTATGCTGCACTTAATGTGTCACATGGTTTAAAAAATGGTGCACTCAGTACCCAATGCAGTACAAAAGGTGGTGCACTCAGTGTCACATGTACTGTAAAGAATGGTGCATTAAGTGTCGCACACATTGTAAGGAATGGTGCATTAAGTGTCCCACTCATTGTAAGGAATGGTGCATTAAGTGTCCCACTCATTGTAAGGAATGGTGCATTAAGTGTCGCACACATTGTAAGGAATGGTGCATTAAGTGTCGCACACATTGTAAGGAATGGTGCATTAAGTGTCCCACTCATTGTAAGGAATGGTGCATTAAGTGTCCCACTCATTGTAAGGAATGGTGCATTAAGTGTCGCACGCATTGTAAGGAATGGTGCATTAAGTGTCGCACACATTGTAAGGAATGGTGCATTAAGTGTCGCACACATTGTAAGGAATGGTGCATTAAGTGTCCCACTCATTGTAAGGAATGGTGCATTAAGTGTCGCACACATTGTAAGGAATGGTGCATTAAGTGTCCCACTCATTGTAAGGAATGGTGCATTAAGTGTCCCACTCATTGTAAGGAATGGTGCATTAAGTGTCCCACTCATTGTAAGGAATGGTGCATTAAGTGTCGCACGCATTGTAAGGAATGGTGCATTAAGTGTCGCACACATTGTAAGGAATGGTGCATTAAGTGTCCCACTCATTGTAAGGAATGGTGCATTAAGTGTCGCACACGTAAGGAATGGTGTATTGTGTCGCACGCATTGTAAGGAATGGTGCATTAAGTGTCACACACATTGTAAGGAATGGTGCATTAAGTGTCACACAGACTGTAAAGAATGGTGCATTAAGTGTTGCACACATTGTAAGGAATGGTGCACTCAGGATTAGTCTATTAGCCTACAGCATAGTGTGTCACAGAATGCAAAGACAATAGCAACAAGGTATACAGATCCAATGACTATTTCAAAAATTTCATCATCTAGTAGAGTCATATGGAGAATAATAGCTGTCAGGGTTGAGAAGTGAGATATAGTTAGCATGTGCAAAGAGTACGTTGAAGTGTGTGACCATCTTTTTAACTACAGAATATTAAACAAGAATAAAAACTCCAGTCACTTGTGAAAAGAACTCTTCCTTACTTAACTTATGTAGATGTTTACTGCCTGCAGTGGTGGTTGGACCTTTCATGTAAGATTTAATTCACAGTATTGCATTTTATGATACCAATATTCATATCCTTATCAACATTATTGAGAATTTGGGGTGTTGGGGTGTACAACATAGACAATGCGCTCACAGAACAAAAATGTACTAGGAATTAAGGGCAGAGTGTGGAGGGGGGTAAAACTGTCATATGTCCTAACCTCATTATCATGTGCAGACATATGAGTAATTCCCTCTGACTCTGTATGGATATCTCAGACTGTGCAGAATTTCACAAGAATTTTGTCTCGTATTTTTCAGTCTGTTCCTCACAAAATTTGTAGTTTTATGGCAAAATACCGAGGATCGAAGTCACTATATAATGACATACTTTTGAGTTTCAGATTTCATATCCTTCAGAAAATGCATGTTAAAGCAAAGCTTGTTATTCTAATAATTTTCTAAGTTTATAACAGCATTTTTTAGAAATCTATCCCTGATTGTGGGTCTTTGCTCCCCCATTTTTTTTTGGCTGTGCTTATAATTCTTGCACTAAAAGGTTGGCAGGTATGATTTTATATCAGGCTATCACATGAAGAAAAGTAAAGGGAGGGCAACAGGGTTATAGGTTCATAGGTAGGTACTAGGCTATCGGCCCAAGGGCCTAAGTAAGCCTAGCCAACAAGGTTCCCTGGCTTATGCCACCCAAGAAAGTTATTCTCCTGTGCCCCTGTCAAGCAGAGCCACAGATGTGATCCCCGGGTGTATTTCCTGTTTCCCATCCACTCATTAAGATTTCTCTTGAAGAGTCTAATGAGGACCTTTGCTTGACATAGATGGGTAGCTTGTTCCAGAGTATGGGAAGTCTCTGGGACAGGAATCTATCCCTCCAGCATGTCCCGATTATTGTGGTGACAAGGTTTAGGTCTCTAGAGCATGTAGCTCAGAGGGATTGGGATTTCTTTAGGTGTAGCATGTCCAACAGCTCTGGGTTTGACATAGCTTTATATGTTAGATCACCTCAGAGTAGGTGATATACTACAGAGTAAAGCTGAAGTTTTTTGAGACGGTCAGTGTAGGGCATACGTTTGAGGCCAGTAATCCACTTTGTGAGGTACTTCTGTGGCCTTTCCAGCTGTTGCAGATGTCTTGTGAGGTACATTCCAAAAGGGGCATTGTACTCTATAATGGGTCTAATGAGTGTCGAGTAGAGGGGAACAATGACCTCTTTTTTCCTGGATGAGAACCCTTTTGTGATGAGGTGTGCTACTTAGAAGGATTTCCTGACTACTGTGGCGATGTGATTATCAAAGGAGAGACTACTGTCCACCTGGGTCCCAAGGTCTCTTATCACACATTCAGTGTTAAATAGACTGCCGCCTATATGGTAGTTCATGGGTACAGATTTTTTACCAAAGGGGATGACAATGCACTTTTTGGCATTGAGCTTGAGGCCATGGCTCTGACACCAGGCACATGTCTCAGTGAGGCCCTTCTGTAGGATGTCCACATCATTTGGAGACTCAACTATGGCTGCTAGATTGCAGTCATCTGCGAACTTGATTAGCCAAAGGCCTTCTGTGTTAGCCTGTACTTCAGAGAAGTAGATACCAGACAGGAGACGTCCCAGGACTGAACCCTGTGGTACTCCACTTGTCACTGGTTTGAAGTCAGATTTGGAGTCTGCAACTTTTACAGTGTGGGTTCTGTCAGTGAGCCAGTTGGCAACAAATCTTGTGACATAGGGATTTATACCTAGTTTAGTGAGTTTAGCTATAATTCCAGAATGGGGGAATGGTGTTGAAAGCCTTGGCGAGGTCAAGATAGGCTGTGTGAACATCCTTACCCTCGTCTACGGCTTTGGTGACTGCATCAAAGAAGTCGATCAGGTTCAGAAGGCATGATCTGCCTTTCACAAACCTGAACTGGGTGGGGTCCAGAGTTTGGAGGTTATCAATGTCTTTGTTTATGAGTTCCATGATGATACATTCCATGGCCTTGCAGACCAGGCTTGTCAGGCTAATAGGGAGATAGTTCCCAGGATGAGTGGTGACTCCCCCTTTGTGGAGTGGGATAACTGTTGCCGTGTGCCATTCAATGGGCATAAAGCCTGAAGTGAGGCAATCATTGAACATGTGCTTAGGTGGGGAGCCAGTTCGTTTTGAACTTCGTGTAAAATGCAGCCTGGGATGTTGTCTGGTCCCATGGATGCTGTGTTTTTGGCTTTAGAGAGTGTAAATTTACCTGCGTAGTTGTGATTACAGGGACTTTGCATTCTTCCTGTATAGATATGGGCCCTTTAGGGGGTGAGAGGGGGGTAAAGTTAGCACTGAACCTATCTGCCAAGATGTTGGCAATATCAGTTGGTTCTGTAATTTTCGTGCCGTTGTGCTGTAACTCAGAGCAGATCTGGGTGTTGCCATTGAGATTCTTGACATAGCTATAGAATGCTTTGTGATTGTCCTTAGAATCAGTGGCAATTTTGTTTTCGTAGCTAGCTTTGGAGGATCTTATAAGGGATCTCAGCTTCTTACTGAGGTTGACCAGGGAACTCCTCCACTCATGGAATTTTACTGTTTTTTTGCAACAGTTTCTTACTTTTGTTGTAGAGTTTGTTTATGGCATGGGACCACCAGATTGGCTTCCTATTTTTGGAGGATAGTGTCTTGGTTCTGTTTGGGATAGCATGAGCCATGCACTCGTGTAAGTGCTTATAGAGTGCATTTGTGTAGGATTCAGCAGTCGTAACTGTATTGTCCATCTGCATGGGTGTCATGAAGTTCACCACTTCTGTCTTAAGAAGCATGAAGCTGGCTTTGGAAATTTTTTTACCGTGGTTTCCCTAATGAGGGGTGGGGGCAGGATGTGGATATCTAGGGTGATTAGCTTATGGTCGGATCTGACCAAGGAGGAGTTGACTTCAGTTGTGGAACACCAGTCACTCATGTTGGTAATGACTAGGTCTAGCGTATTGTTGCCCCTGGTGGGGGTGTGGATAAGTTGATTCAGGGCACTGGAATTTATGAATTCCAGAGAGCGTTGAGTGAAGGAGTTGCTACATGAGTAGTTTTCCCAGTTAATGGTGGGGTAGGTGAAATCGTCCATTATTAACATGTTAGGTTGTACCCTAATATCTTCCAGTGTATCAGGAAAGGAGGAGTGGGAATCCTGGGGCATGATGGGGGATCTGTAGCAAGCTGCAATTTGGATTGCGGTCTTGACCAGAGTTAGTTGCACTTGGATAACATCAGATGCATTATGCTTAGCAACTAGTCTGGCGGTGTGGATATCCTTATTGAATATGGACACACCTCCGCCTTTGGTGTTCCAGTCCAGGTTAGATGGCCGAAAAGTGTGGTATGACTTATAGCCTGGTAATGCAGGGGTGCTATCTGGAGCCTGGAACCAGATATTAGTCAATGCACAGATATCGATGTTCTCCATTTTAAGGAGTGCCTCGAGGGAGTGCATTTTGAGATTTAGACTTCTAGCATTGAGAAGCATTACCCTCAGTTTTTGCTTACCTGTTCCTGTTATGGTGGTGAATTTGTCATTTGAACCTTGCCTAAAAAAGGCACTATAGGGGTGGCAAGAGGCTTAGCCAGTATCTGGAATCCCAGGGGGGACAGGTTAATGCCATCTCTGGCAAAGCATCGTGGTCTGTCGACCATGTCGTCCCAGGCAGACAGATACTGGATCCACTTAGAATGACACCAGAAGCTTAGCCAATTTTTGAAGTCAATCATTTTGTCTTTGTACTGCGGTATCATTCTGGGCGATGGCAGGATGCTACTCAGGGCTAGGGTCATACCTGCCTAGGCTACAAGTTCAAAGAGTTCTTCCATGTCTCTTTTCATGTAGTCCAGAGAGGGTCATCTCAGGTCGTTCACACCAACATGGATAATGATAGAGTCATATTTGTACTTGTTGTGGAGTGACCTGAGTGCGTGGGTTATGTGGCGGATCCTGGCACCCGAAAGGCAGCTGACAGTAACCTCCTTGCTTAGCCTGGTGAGTGGAAGATCAGTGTACCTGACTATAGCACAATAATATAGTAAATATCACAGGTGTGTAACCAAGGGTGTTTGTTTATAATGTCACTCTCCTCTACAAGCAGTTTATGATGTGTGGAATGGGGGGAGGGGTTCTCTGCTATGCAGTCATAGTGAATCTAGTCATAAATATTATGAGTGATGTTTTCTTCATTGCCACTGCATCCAGAGCAGCGTGCCAGGTCTTAACCAGCATATCAGTTACTGCTATTCCTGATGTCATGTTTGGTAATCCTAATAGTGAATAAAGACAGGAGGCACATGACTGACTGCAGGTTGTCATATTCATTAATATTTACTTTCATATTGTGCAACACTTATATGATAAATGTATGGAACTCTATTTCAGGCTAAATATATTAAAGTTTTAAAATTATGCGTACACACACACACACACATATATATATATATATATATATATATATATATATATATGTATACATATACACACACACACACACACACACACACACACACACACACACACACACACACACACACACACAAATACACATATATATTGCACTTAAATATTTTGTGAGAAGAAGATTTTTCATCTTTTGAGTCAGACTGTGCTCACATGTCCATTAGATAGGTGCTTTTATAACTACATATGCTATGCCTGTCTTACAGATACATACATTTCTATTACTGTGACAACAGTTATCTTTCTGATGCACAGCTGAAATATTTTATCAGCATACTTTTACATTTGCAGACTATAATGAACGACTACGCAAAAATGAATATAGTACCACAAACAAAGTTTACAAAGTATATAAAACATAAACAAATGTAAAATGAAGCACATGAAACATACATTATTTGATTTATTTAATACATTCTGTCCATTCATATGTCTTAAATATCTAGCTCACTTTCTGAGCAATATTCCAAACCTCAAATACTTAGGGAATTGTTTGCACTGCACTTTTGATGTTTGTGTACTAGAAACATTATCTGGTAGTTTTAACAATCTACCTTTACTTATGTGTTTGACTAAAGAATTACTGATGTCTCTGTTGTGCAGTACTGACTATACTGTTTATAAAACAGACTAAAATTAAAGTGCTCTGAGAGAAAGATTTGTACAGCAAGCCAGATATAAAATAGAAAGATGGGCACAGCTGTTCACATCCTGGCTTTTGGAGGAAGGAGCTGTATTTATTTGTGTAAAATGTTACATGTTAGCAACAGCAAAGTTTTGCACTGCTAAAATAATAATGTCTACCTGAATAAATGTGAATATTCATTAGATGTGTAAAGGCAGACAGACAATTTGAGGAAGGAAGTGGTTAGACATGCTTAGAATATTACTGGCTTACTGGAGATAGTTTAAAATGGCCTTCACCTCAAACACTGGCACTGAATGAAAACCTGACTTGTGCCTGATTGCTAAGAATGTGAATACAGATAGAAACTCACAATCAGCTAGTTATCACAAACGACTTTCCTGATAACATACCACTTTACCTGGAGCAATATGTTCTACTCGCCAAGTTTCCTGCACAATAAACACATACTCATACTGAGTCATCTTTAGTTCCTTTGAATAAAGATAAGATAAACAGGCAAAAATAGGTAACTTGCATCCTTTTAAGTTGGGAGTTGCTAATTGAAGGCTTAGTGTCTGTTATTCTGAAAGTGTATTAGTTCTGGTTTAAGCACTTGGGCTTAGGGCCAGTTATTTTACATTACGAAGGTGTGATCTGCACTTTTGTGGGAGGAGAGGGTAGATTCTGCCCTTCTGACCTGGGAGTTTCTTGTTAAAGACTTATTGTGCCTGCTTATTTGAACTGTTTCTTTCTGAAATTGGTACACCTTGTTTGCTGTGGCACAAGACTAGATTCAGACCTTCTGAATCCAGCTTTGTTTGTATAACTTGAGCACTAATCCAGGCCATCTTTTTCTGGAGAAGGTTCCCCTGCACCCTAGTGGCAGGAGTGTGCAGTTAGAACTTGTCTGATCGAAGACTGCTGGAATGGGGCTCAGTTTTTAGCTTTTTATTGGTTAATTGGTTAATTTGTTTAAATCAGTTTACTCATTTGCCACTGCTATATTAAAAATAAAATACACTTTATGCATCGCCACTTAGCTAGGGTAAAATATTCCCGGCGCCATAAAGTCTGGTCTTCAAATTTGCCCTCAGAACTAGCCAGTTTTTTTAGTTTTAGCACTCAAATCTGTTTCTTTGAGCTCAGCACTTGTTCAGAACTCATGTTCAGAACTCATTGTAAGCACTAAATAAGCTACAAATTACTACAGCACTCAACTTTCCTCACTTGTCTAGTGGAAAACAGTTTTTAGTACTTAATAAATAAGCACGTATCCAGGCATGACTATGGGTCAGCTCCTGGTGTTTTCTCCTGTCTACCTGATGAATCTGGGCATCTTGGGGTAATGCAGCAATTGCCTCATGTACACAGACAACCCTCTCCTCCTATCACCCAAAACTACAACCTTTGAGTGATGCACTTATATTGCCAAACTGGAAGCAAAGCTCTCTTCACCTAAGACTGGACTAGACAGTCAAGAGGAGAGGGTAAACACTTGCACCACACCACACTCATCACTTAGTCCCTCAAAATCTACACCACCAAAACACACACATAGAAACACAAAACACGCACATACATTCATGGAGGCTCTCAATAAAAATCTGCCTAAGCAACAGAGACCTCCAAAGCAGAAACGCAAGCAACCTCCACCCCCCAACACAATCCAGATGACACATAGCCCACAAACTCAGTGTGCCACCCAACCACATCCCATAAGGCATAACAATGTACCCAACACTCCAGTTGTCATAGGAAAAATAAACATTAAAAATGATCAATACACGGTAGGTTCAGGTTAAGGCACTTTAATCTTGCAGCAAGGAGACAGAAACGTGCTAATACAGAGTTTGTCTAACTAAAATCAGGGAGTAAGATCATCTTTATACATTTTCTAACAAGACATTGCCTACCAAGCTGACGTAACAGATCACAAGTTCTAACATCATTACTTTATAGCAGCTGTTTGTCCATGATTTTCTGCTTGCACTATCAATTTTATGAAAAACTTCCTAAGAAAAACAACGTGGCCTTGAAGACCACCGGTTAGATACAACTTCCCACTATGTTATGTTACCATTCAAGGTTCTATAGCTAATTCAAGTACAAAGCAAGTACAGATTCTTCAAGCAGTCTTTTGTCTGATGTATCTCTTCTTTTCCGCAGCTGTGCATGTTCTCATAACACGAACAGAGCTGATTGTTCATATTCAATCATATTATAGGTTCATAGGTTCATAGGTTCATACTAGGCTATCTGCCCTAGAGCATTTCTAAGCCTAGCCAGAGTGTGTTTGGCTTTCGCCACCCATTTTAAATTAACCTTTTTCAAGGTTAATATACTGTGCCTCTGTCTAACAGTGACACAGAAGTGATACCCGGGGTAAACCTACTATCTCCCATCCACTCATCAAGATTCCTCTTGAAGAGAGTCAATGAGGGACTCTGCCTAACCTGGACTGGGATTTTATTCCAGAGTGAAGGGAGCCTCTGGGTTATGAATCTGTCCCTCCAGCATGTCCTATTTATTTCAGTGCTGAGGTTCAAGTCTCTCGATCGCGTAGCTCGATGGGATTTGGATTTTCTGAGGTGCAGCATGTCCATTAATTCCGGGTTGGACATGGCTTTATACGTCAGGCACAGATCGCCTCTGAGCAGGCGGTATGCCACTGAGTAGAGCTGGAGTTTCTTTAACCGGGCAGCATATGGCATCTGTTTGAGCCCTTTGATCCTCTTGGTGAGGTACTTTTGGGGTCTTTCCAGTTGCTGTAGGTGTCTGGTAAGGTACATCCCAAAAGGGGCATTGTACTCAATTATGGGCCTGATGAGGGATGAGTAAAGAGGCACGATGACCTCCCCTGATCTAGATGTGAATCCCTTCATGATTAGGTGGGCTATATAAAATGTTTTTCTAACCACTTTGGCCACGTGGTTGTCAAATGAGAGATTGCTATCAACTTGGGTCCCCGGGTCCCTAATTACTTTTTCCGTACTTAATGGATTATCACTTATGTGGTAATTTGTGGGCACTTTGTTTTTGCCAAAGGGGATGACTATACACTTCTTGGCATTTAGCTTGAGGCCATGGCTCTGGCACCAGTTGTCTGTTTCTATGATACCCTTTTGGAGGATGCTTGTGTCAGCTGGAGAGTCGATTATAGCGCACAGTTTGCAGTCATCTGCGAACTTGGTCAGCCATAGTCCTTCCGTGTTGGCCTGTACCTCTGAGAAATATATACCGAACAAGAGAGGTCCCATGACTGAGCCTTGTGGGATGCCACTTGTAACTGGTTTGGAGTCTGACATGGCTCCAGCAATTCTAACCATGTGGGTTCTGTCCTTGAGCCAGTTTGCAACCCATCTAGTGACATAGGGGTTTATATTTAAGCTGGTGAGCTTATCTATGATGCCCGAGTGGGGTATTGTATCGAAGGCTTTTGCGAGGTCCAGGTAGGCTGTGTGGACCACCTTCCCCTCGTCAATGGCCTTGGTGACTGTTTCAAAGAAATCAACCAGGTTTAAGAGGCAGGAAATGCCCTTAACAAAGCCGAACTGGGTAGGATCCAGTGTCTGTAGGTCCCCAATATCTTTATTTATAAGGTCCATGATGATCCTTTCCATAGCTTTGCAAACCAAGCTAGTCAGGCTTATGGGGCAATAGTTTCCAGGATCCGTTGAGGCACCACCTTTGTGGAGAGGGACCACTGTTGCTGTACGCCACTCTTTGGGTACATATCCTGTGGTAAGGCTGAGATTGAACAGTAGTTTTATGTTTGGGTTTAGCTCTTCTTGGAGTTCATGTAGGACGCAGCCCGGGACACCGTCTGGTCCCACTGATGCTGTGTTTTTTGCTTTGCAGAGGGCGGCTCTTACTTGAGCATCTGAGATGTCAGGGAGGTAGCACTCTACTGGGATAGATATTTGCCCTTTTGGTGGGGAGGGGTGGAGAAGTTTGCACTGAACCTGTCAGCTAGGATGTTGGCAATGTCTGTGGGTTCAGTGTATTTTTTGTCATTTTGGACCAATTCTGAGCATATCTGGGAATTCCCACCCAGGTTCCTAACATAACTAAAGAAAGCCTTGTGATTATCCTTAGTGTCCTGTGCAATTTTTCTCTCGAAGCTGGCCTTAGATAATTTTATGAGTGCCAATAGTTTTTTGCTAACACTGATCAGAGATGCCTTCCCTTTTTGGGATTTTGCTCTATCATGTAGTAGCTTCCTCCTTCTATTGTATAGTTTGTTTATGGCTGGGGTCCACCAGACAGGATGTCTGCCTTTGGAGGATTGGGTCTTGGTTTTATTTGGGATTGCATGATCCATGCATCCCTGAAGGTGTTCATAGAATGCGTTTATAAAGGATTCTGCGGTCTGGGCCGTATTTTCCACAGGTCCGGGGGCTTTGAAGGATTCCACCTAAGTTTTGAGGAGTGTGAAATTTGCTTTAGAGAAGTTTTTCACTGTGGTTTTCTGGGCAGGGGGTGGGGTCGGAATGTGAATATCCAGTGAGATTAGTTTATGGTCTGATCTTACCAGTGAGGGATACACTTCTGGTCTGGAACATAGAGTCCCCATGTTGGTGATGATCAGGTCCAGTATGTTTTCCCCTCTTGTGGGAGTGGTAACAAGTTGTTCCATAGTGTTTGAGTTTATAAATTCTAGGAACCTTTGAGCTAGGGTGTTGGAGCTAGAGTAATGCTCCCAGTCTATGTTTGGGTAGTTGAAGTCACCCAATATAATGGTGTTTGGAGAGACCTTCATATTTTCCAGTGTTCTCAGGAAGGCCGAGTGGGGTTCCTGGGTTTGGGAGGGTGGTCTGTAGCAGGCTATAAACTGGAAGACAGTTTTACCCACTGTTAGTTGCATATGGATAGTCTCTGATGCTTCGTGCTGTGCCACCAACCTGGAGGTGTGGGTATCTTTGACTAATATTGATACTCCCCCTCCTTTTCTGGTTCGGTCCAAGTTTTGGGGCTGAAAAGCATGGTATGAGGTATAACCTGGCAGTGCTGGGGTGCTCTTGGGAGCCTTGAACCAGGTTTCTGTTACTGCACAGATATCGATGTTCTCCATGCTAAGGAGAGTTTTGAGTGCATGCATCTTGAGGTTTAGACTTCTGGCGTTGAGTAGCATTACTCTTAGTTTCTTATCCCTTGTGATACCTATGGAGGTGGGTTTGTCTTTTGAGCCTTGCCTAAAAAAGGCACTATGGGGGTAGCAATAGCCTTTGCCAAATATCCGAAAGCCCAGGGCTGACAGGTGCAAGCCGTCCCTAGCGAAGCATCGTGGCTTGTCGAGCATGTCATCCCAGGCTGACAGGCATTGGATCCCCTTTGAATGACACCAATACTTAAGCCAATTGTTGAAATTGATCATCTTGTCTTCATATTGTGGCATCATTCTTGGTGAGGGTAAGATGCTACTCAAGGTCAGGGTCATACTGGCCTGGGCCACATGCTCAGAGAGCTCCTCTATTTCTCTTTTCATGTAGTCCAGGGAGGTACGTCTCAGGTCATTCACACCAGCATGGACAATGACGGAGTCATATTTGTACTTGCCTTGGAGTGACCTGAGTGCTTGTGTTATGTGGCGGATCCTAGCGCCCAGACAGGCAGCTCACCGTGACCTTCTCCTTGTTCAGCCTGGTGAGCGGGACGTCAGTGTGCCTGATGATAGAGTCACCTATTACAAGTGTATCAGGTGTATATTTTAGCCTTAAGGGCTGTGACTGTTCAGCACACTGGCTTTGTGAGCTATGTGCTGCACGTGTTTTGTTTTGGGGTAGCGGTTGCTTGGGTGTCTGCTTTGGAGGTCTCTGCTGCTTAGGCAGCTTTTTATTTAGAGCCTCCGAGTATGTTTTTGTGTGTTTATCTGTTTGGTTTGCTGTCGTGGTAGGTCTATGTGAGACTGGAATTGTAGTGAGTGTGATTTCCTTCTCCTCCTGACAGGTTTTGCCAGTACTGAGTTGAGAGAACTTAGCCTCCAGTTTGGCTATATGGTTGCATCTCTCACATGTGCTGGAATTTGTTGGGAGGAGGAGAGGGTTGTCTGTGTACATGAGGCAGTTGTAACATTGCCTCAAGATTCCTAGATTCACCAGCTGGACCGGAGAGGAGATTGACAACTAACCTTTGGACATGCTAGAATAGTAGTGGGAATTCCTTTATAATTGAAAAAAAGGGCCAATGGGGAACAAGGTACTCAAAAATGACAAACAGTAACTTTCTTTCAAGTGAAACAAGGAAATAAGTACAGTAAGCAATGCAGATGTCACTAGGGATCCACAGAAGCGCTGAAAAGCCACGTTTTAGGTGGAATTAGTGTTTCAGGGAAATAACAAGCAAACAAGAATACAAACAAAGCTAGATTCAGCAGGCCTGGATCTAGTCGATGCTACAGCAAACAAAGTGTACCAATTTAGTAATAAACAGTTCAAATATGCAGGCACTATAAGCCTTTAACCAGAAATTCCCAGCTCAGAAGGGCAGAGTCCAGCCTCTCCTCCCACAAGAGTGCAGAGCACAAACCTTCTTAATGTAAAACAACTAGTCTAAAGCCCAAGTGCTTAAACTAAAAGGCTTAGAGTGAGTTACACCAAGTAGTAATAAATACAATTGAGTACTTTTAAGATTTAAGCTTTTGAGATGTAAACATGTATGTCTGTGTAGTCTCTCAATCAGTTCGTTTGAAATTTGTAATGCTGTTATCCATCCTGATGTGTTTCAATGTATTAAAGCATATAAATGAACCTCACCTGTTCGTCATCTATACTAAATAGGGCCGAGTGACATGGTGTCAGAATGGGATCCAGAAACTGAGATTCTGGACCAAGAAGGCACTCAGTTAAGATTGGAGGAAAATATATAGGAGTGAATCATCCTTACCGCATATATAACTCACAAAATAGGTCATAAATGAATTTCAGGTATTAAAGCTTGCTCAAACTATTTCTTATTTGCAAAATATCAAACGAGGCATTCAGAATGCTCTAAACAAATATCTGATACTGTGATATATTAAAGAAATATTCAAAATAACTGCAGAAAATGTTTGAAATAAAGTCGAAATCTCATAAAATTTATTTTTTCACTAAGCACTACTTTTCATATTAATCAAAGCTATTCCAGTCATCTGAAGTGTATGAAATGTTTGCATGTTTGTGCAGTATTACAGTACTGTTATTTTGCAAAATACAGCCATTACAGAGAGCCATTACAGAGCATATTTCTCAAAGTACAGTATTTCCAAGAGTTTATTGTACATTTGAATGTTATTATAGGCATACATAGCAGCTTGTTCATACACAATTACAAGGGCCATATTGTTTGTGTGTTTAGGCACAATTTGTTGGCATGGCAGAAGGATTTCATAGATCAATACCACTTGTGTTTGACAGAAATATTGCTGAAAACTGGAGAGTGTTTGAGCAAGAGTATGATATTTTCATACAGACTGCAATTTCTGATAAAGATGACCGTACAAAGGCATTTATTCTGCTTAATTTAGCTGGTTCAGAAGCCATAGAAAGAGAGCATTCATTTGTGTATGCACCTGTTTTCTTTGCAGGAGAGCGGGAAACCACCATATAGTTGTACCGGCTGAGTGAAAGGAAGACCCCAAGTGCTTAAAATGTAAATTTAGAGAAATGTGTAACCCCCAAATGAATGTTACAATGGAAAGGCACTTATTTTACATGAGGGATCAAAAACCTGGTGAAACTTTTCCAGCATATATAAATGATTTGAGAAACAAGGCTAAATTATGCAAATTTGGTGATTTAAGGGGTTAGTTGATAAAAGACAGACTTGTATATGGTACTAAAGATGATGCTGTGAGGAAAGCTTTTGCTTTGTGACAATGACTTAACTTTGAATAAGGCCATTGAGATTTGTCAGATATATATGCTTACAGAAAAACACACAAATATGCTTACAAATGAAAGATACGTGCTTCCAGTAACTTCTAAAGCCACTGTTGATAGTATGCAAAACGCGGTTAAAAAAACAGACCCAGACACGTCAGCAACTGTAAACCTTGCAAAAGTCACTGGGAAATCCCATAGCTTTCTAGCAAGTTCCAAGGCTTGTTCAGGAAATTGCACAGTCTCAGTGAAGCATAAGCATGAGTCAGCAAACTCAAAGAATGGGCCCCCACCCAGTTTTATTGCCAACTGTTGTCATTGTGGTGGAAGTCATGAGCCTAAAAGGGAAACATGTTTAGCTTTTGGTCAGCAATGTCACAGATACAATAAGTGGAATAATTTCACAAGCTTCTGTAAATCAAAAGGGACACATTCTTTTATTAAAAGGGAACATTTTTAAGAGACAAGTTGATCAATTAGAAAGTTGTGACCCTACTTTTTATGTTGAGTGTGTGTCAGTGCTTCATGAAACAGTCAATGCAGTAGATCTATGGGCAAACAATGAAGTATTTTGTACTGTTCAGATAAATGGAAAACCTACAGAGATCAAAGTTGACACAGGTTCAAAGTAAACATTTGCTAGAGTATGTGCTGGTGAGAAGCTTGATTTGGCAAAGTGTGCAAAGCTTGTTGCTTATGGTGGTGAAGCGATTCAGACTGAAAGCTCAGTAATACTTTTATGTTGTTCTGCTGGGAGAAGCTATGACTTGCTATTTTATGTGGTCAAAAGGCATGTCCAGTCATTATTAGGGCTCAGAGACAGCTTGAAAATGTGACTGCTTTAATTTAAAAAGGAAGTCCATCATGTTGGTTTGAAAGACCACTGCTCTAATTTCACCCAGTATATTTTCTCTACCTATGCTGATCAATTCAAAGACAAACTAGGCAAGCTTCCAGTTGTGTACTCCATGAAGTTAGACCTAGATGTCAGCCCAGTCGTCAGACCAGCCCGGAAAGTTCCAGTAACTATGCAGAACAGAGTCAAAGTCGAGCTAGACAAAATGGTGCAATAAGGTGTAATTTGTCCAGTTGATGAAACATCTGAATGGGTATCTTCCATGGTGGTAGCTCATAAGAAAAGCTCAGATGATATCAGAATATGTATTGATCCATGAGATTTTAACAAAGCACTGAAAAGACCTCATCATCCAATGTGCACAGTCAAAGAAGTTGCAGCTTTGATGCCAAATACCACTGTTTTTTTCTGTCCTAAATGCAAAGAGCTCATTTTGATAAATTTTGCTTGACAAGAAATCCTCATTGCTAACTAAGTTCTGTACTCCTTTTGGCAGGTACAGATTTTTGAAAATGCCACTTGGGATAAATTCTGCCAGTGAAGTCTTTCAACGTGCAATGTAGCAAATTTTTTTCTGGGTATCCTTGTGCTATTATAGAAGATTATCTTTTAGTAGGAGGTAATGGTGAATCCAAACATGACAGAGACCCCAAGAAAGTTCTGGAAATAGCCTGTGAAGTGAATCTTAAGCTGAATCCTCAGAAGTGCAACTTCAGGTTATGAGAAGTTATTTATGTTGGTCATTTGTTTACCAGTTCAGGCTTACGACCAGGCCCTTCCAAGCAAACAGCTATTCTTAAGATGCCAGCTCCAGATAATGTTCAAGCCCTTCAACGTTTTCTTGGCATGGTTAACTGTCTAGGCAAGTGCATTCCAGACGTAAGCTAACTAGACAGCTGATATGTAAAGATGTATCCTGGTCATGGCTGGAACAACACCATAGAGCATCTGATGTCCTGAAACAGAGAATTGCCAGTCCACCAACTCTCAGATACTGTGATGTTTACAAAGCAGTTACTCTTTCCTGTGATGCTTCCAAATGTAGTCTTGGTGCAGTCATTCTTCAAGAGGGTTAACCTGTTGCCTGTGCATCCAGATCTCTAACCCAAACTGAAATGCAGCATACTTAGATAGAGAAATAGCTCTTGGCAATTGTATTTGCATGTTTGAAGTTTCATGATTACATTTATGGTAGACCTATCCAGATCGAAACAGACCACCAATCTCTAACCACTATTTTGAGAAAGCCTATGCATTCAGCTCCTGCCAGATTGCAATGTATGATGTTGAGATTGCAAAAGTACAATTTTAAACTTGTCTACACAAAAGGCAAACTTCTTTATCTTGCTGATACTTTATCCAGATCACCCAGAAATACCACTGAACGGCATGAGAATGAGAATCTTGATTTTGAAGTCATGGAATTGAGAAAGATTTCTTCCACACATCTTGATGAGCTTAGGAATCATACAGCCTCTGATCCAGTTTTACAGAAGCTCAACCACTTTATCAACCAAGGATGGCCATTGAAGCAATCTAGTTTACCTCAAGTAGTGCAACCTTATTTTCCTTACAGAGATGAAATTTTGTCTGACAATGATATCATTATGAAATGTCCTAAAGTAATTGTTCCAAAGTCCTTGCAACCAGAGCATATTGCTATCCTGCATCGTGGCCACCCATGAACCAATTCTACTAAAAGGATGGTGAGAGGACTAGTATTTTGGCCTTCTATGTCACAGGACATTGAGAGAGTACTTTCATCTTGTTCTGTATGTAATAGTACAAAGCCACATCAACAGAAGGAACCACTTCAGTTAAACCTGATTCTTTAACTACCTTGGTCGACAGTAACCACTGACATTTTCAAATGGAATGGTCCACATATTCTAAATGGTTTGAAATTGACCTACTTCTTAATCTAGCATACAGTACGGTCATTACTAAGATGAAGCGTCATTTCTCAGTCCATGGTACCGCACACAAAGTTATTTCTGACAATGGCACACATTTTACTAGCCAGAAATTCAAAAGATTTGCCAAATAGTAGGACTTTATCCATGTTACAAGTAGTCCTGAGTACCCGCATTCAAATGATTTAGCAGAGCGTGCAGTTCAAAGTGCGAAACAGTTACTAGAGAAGTTGAAACGAGATAATAGTGATGTTTTCCTAAATCTCTTGAATCTCAGAAATATTCCTCATGATAAACATCTTGGTTCACCTGCCCAGAGACTTCTTTCGAGACAAACCAGAGCTACATTACCAGTCAGCAGTAGTTTGTTGGTTCCAAGTGCTAAGAATAACAGATCAGTGAAAGCCCATCTGTTAAAGAAATGCCTATCCCAGAAATCTTACTATGACAAGTCCAGCAAACCACTCAATCCATTATTTAAAGGAGGGACAGTGAGAATGCAAACGTGCAAAGGTTATGATCGGATTGGAGTCATGAAAAATGTTTGTCCAGAGCTGAGATTGTACCTTGTAGAGTTTAGGCAGAATTGGAAACATTTGATGACGGTGTCTGAGCTTGTACCACAGCACCTAGCCTGTGAGAAAGACTTTATCTCAGAGTGAGTTGTCCAGCGTTTTCATTCCAGAGGACGTTCCAGTAAATGTACCTGTTCCTGAGATGAATCCCAAAGTTCCTGATATGAGTTGTTCACCAAAGACTGTCCCTGTTGCTAAACCCAGTTCTGATTACTATATTACCAAATCGGGTTGCATTTCCAGACCATATTACAGATATATGGCAACTTAGACATGAACACTGTGTTTGTTTCAAATGTCTATATTATTGCATGTCTTATTCCAATGTCATTTCATTGAGGGCAATCTATTTAAGCAGGAGGATGTAGATCAATATGCATGTATACCTTTAAGAAGCTATCTAGGGGCTTGCACAAGTGCATAAATACTGAGCACGTGCAAGCCTGATTGCCATTTTGTGATAAGCTGTTGAGATATAAGCATGTATGTCTATGCAGTTAATCATTTCATTTATAATTTGTAATGCTGTTATCCATCCTGATGTATTTCTATGTAATAAGGCATATAAATAAACTACCCCGTCTGTTCGTCATCTATACTAAAGAGGGATGGGTGACAGATACGATCATAAAAGACCTTTGTACTTATGTGGACAACACCCTTTTAGTTAATCATCATGTTTCCACCATAGTCAGGAAATCCTCCTATCTGGCCCAGTTGCATTCTAAGGGAATATCTTCAAGATCCAAATAAATCATCTTGCCACTGTACTCTTCCCTTTACAAACCCATGATCAGTACAACAGCCCCTTTGGTATTTACAAATCCACCAACTATTTTTAAACAAAACAAAACAAACAAAAACAAAATTGCAGTCTTAAATGTTTCAAATACCCCAGCTGATTAGTATAACTGTCCTTATATACAGTAGCCTACTGGCTGCTCTGTGATGACCTGTGTCTTGCTTTTTGAGCCATGGAAGACCCAATCCTATTTGACCTCCTGTTTCTTCATAAAACTAGTCGCTCTACAAACACTTGTGCTAGGGGCTAGAATTTGCACCAACAAATAAACAAGACTCGCTGGAGGGATTGGATCCTAACTTAACATTGTCTTAGCCTATACAAAAGTTAGCACTATAGGTCAAACAAAGTACTACTTTGTCTGTAAGCCTAGTCTTGATGACTGGGTCTGTAGACATAAATTTACACCTGGGTTATTATATACGGCCCTGCTTGAGTCGGGAGAAGGGCAACATTAAGCAGTTATAAAGAGTACTAAGAACTATTACATTTGAAAACATGCAGGTAATATAAAACTAGGAGCTGTTGTTGATACACAGTTTTATACAACTACAACGAATACTAATCCTTATAGTATATATACTCATAGGTTAAATATTACTATTCATAAAAGTAAGATTTCATCTGAAAAATTTTAAATGACAACTGCAAAAAGAGCTCAAAAACACTATTCTTGAGTTGACCAACCAAATTAGAGACTTAGATGTCCAGATAACCAGTAGTTGTGCAGAAAATGCTACTCATTCAGAAATAAGGCATTACGAGTGATGGGATTAATGCCTAAAACTTTCTCGTTTACAAAAGCAACTATATTTGCTAACTTGTAAGCTACAAGACATAAAATATAATTTTGTTTTTGCTGTTGTAAGAAAGTTTTGTCTTGGCGGAAGATGATAGGTTGGTTAGGAGTGGGGAACCATAAAGGAGAGAAAGGATGAGATATGTGGTGGAGAGAATAAATCTAGTAGATGGAGTGAGGTAGCGATTGTGGCGATAGAATATGTCAAGTTTCTGGTGTGTTTTTTTAATATTTGTTTGCATGTGTGTATCAAATTTAAGCTGATCGTTAATGCGGTTCATAGGTTCATAGGTAGGTACTAGGCTAGTGGCCCAAGGGCCTATGTAAGCCTAGCCAACAAGTTTCCCTGGCTTACGCCACCCAAGAAAGTTATTTTCCTGTGCCACTGTCGAGCAGAGACACAGAAGTGATCCCCGGGGTACATTTCCTATTTCCCATCCACTCATCAAGATTTTTCTTGAAGAGTGCTAATGAAGAACTTTGCTTGACATAGATGGGTAGCCTGCTCCAGAGTATGGGAAGTCTCTGGGACAGGAATATATCCCTCCAGCAAATCCTGTTTATTGTGGTGACAAGGTTTAGGTCCCTAGAGTGACAAGGTTTAGGTCCCTAGAGCTGTAGCTCGGAGGGATTGGGATTTCTTTAGGTGTAGCATGTCCAACAGCTCTGGGTTTGGCATAGCTTTATATGTTAGGCAGAGATCACCTCGGAGTAGGCGATATGCTACGAAGTAAAGCTGGAGTTTTTTGAGGCGGTCAGTGTAGGGCATCTGTTTGAGGCCAGTAATCCTCTTTGTGAGGTACTTCTGTGGCCTTTCCAGCTGTTGCAGATGTCTTGTGAGGTGCATTCCAAAAGGGGCATTGTACTCTATAATGGGTCTAATGAGTGTCGAGTAGAGGGGAGCAATGACCTCTTTTTTCCTGGATGAAAACCCTTTTATGATGAGATGTGCCAAGTAGAAGGACTTCCTGACTACTGTGGTGATGTGACTATCAAAGGAGAGACTACTGTCCACCTGGGTCCCAAGGTCTCTTATCACACATTCGGTGTTAAGTAGATTGTTGCCTATGTGGTAGTTCATGGGTACAGAGTTTTTACCAAAGGGGATAACACTGCCCTTTTTGGCATTGAGCTTGAGGCCATGGCTCTGACACCAGGCATCTGTCTCAGTGAGGCCCTTCTCTAGGATATCCACATCATTTGGGGACTTGACTATGGCTCCTAGTTTGCAGTCATCTGTGAACTTCATTAGCCAGAGGCCTTCTGTATCAGCCTGTACTTCAGAGAAGTAGATACCAAACAGGAGAGGTCCCAGGACGGAACCCTGTGGTACTCCACTTGTCACTGCTTTGAGGTCAGATTTGGAGTCTGCAACTTTTACAGTGTGAGTTTTGTCAGTGAGCCAGTTGGCAACCCATCTTGTGACATAGGGATTTATACCTAGTTTAGTGAGTTTAGCTATAATTCCAGAATGGGGGATGGTGTTGAAAGCCTTGGCAAGGTCAAGATAGGCTGTGTGAACCACCTTACCCTCATCTACGGCTTTGGTGACTGCCTCAAAGAAGTTGATCAGTTTCAGGAGGCATGATCTGCCTTTCACAAACCCGAACTGGGTGGACTCCAGAGTTTGGAGGTTACCAATGTCTTTGTTTATGAGTTCCATGATGATACGTTCCATGGCCTTGCAGACCCGGCTCGTCAGGCTAATAGGTCAATAGTTCCCGGGATCAGTGGTGGCTTCCCCTTTGTGGAGTGGGATAACTGTTGCTATGCGCCATTCAGTGGGCACAAAGCCTGATGTGAGGCTATTATTGAACATGGTGCTTAAGTGGGGAGCCAGTTCGTTCTGAAGTTCGTGTAAAATGCAGCCTGAGATGTTGTCCGGTCCCATGGATGCTGTGTTTTTGGCTTTAGAGAGTGCAGCTTTTACCTGCGTAGCTGTGATTACAGGGACTCTGCATTCTTCCTGTATAGATATGGGCCCTTAAGGGGGTGAGGGGGTGGTAAAGTTAGCACTGAACCTATCTGCCAGGATGTTGGCAATATCAGTTGGTTCTGTAATTTCCATGCCATTGTGCTGTAATGCAGAGCAGATCTGCATGTTGCCATCGAGATTCTTGACATAGCTATAGAATGCTTTGTGTTTGTCCTTGGAATTAGTGGCAATTTTGTTTTCATACCTAACAGTTTAGTATTGGATACTATTTCAAGGGAAATGTTATTCTGACTGGTGATGGCGAATGAGTTTTTATTGATAATTGTGGTTTTGGAAGGGGTGAATAGCATGAGTTTGGTTTTTGATGCATTGAGTAACAAATGGTTATCTAGCATCCATTGTTCCATGGATGAGAAAGCATCTTGGGTTAATTTTATGAGGGTGGAAGTGAACTTAGCAGAACAGATAATTGTTGAATCATCTGCGTATTGGATGATTTTAGCATTAGAGATGGCGCGGTGGAGGTCATTTATAAATATATTCTATAATAGGGGACCTAGTATGGAACCCTGGGGTACTCCAGTGGGGGTGTTGAGGAATGGGGAGAAGGTTTTCTTCCATTTGACTGCTTGTTGCCTATTGAAAAGGTAACTAGTAAACCAGTTGATGGAAGAGGTTGATAGATTTAGATTAGAGAGTTTGGTTAGGAGAAGGTTGTGAGAGATGGTATTGAAGGCATTTGAAAGGTCCAAGAGGAGGGTGGATACAATACAGTCAGAGTTGTGCGCTTTATTCACGATTTCAATGAAGAAGAGTTGTGCGGTAGTAGTGCTGTGTCCAGGCCTGAATCCATGTTGTGTGGGGGTTAGCAGGTGGTTGTCAGTGAGGTAGGGTAGCAGTTGTGGATGGATAGACTTTTCAAGTAGTTTGGAAATGGGAGATAAGATGGTGATAGGTCTGAAATTTGTGATGCTATTATTGTTTCCCCCTTTGTGGAGGGGAATAATGAAGTTTTTTTTCCAGAGTCGGGGTATGTAGCCTTCTTGGATTGACTGGTTAATGAGAATACAAATGGGGAAGGCAATGGCATCAGCGGCTATCTTTAGGAAGAAGGAGGGAATATTGTCAGGGGCATTGGAGCATGGTTTTAATTTGTGGAGGAGTTTTTTATAGTTGATACTGGGATGGGTTTCAGAGAGAAGAGTGAAACTTGGGAGGTGGAAATACCTGAGGATGGGGAGATATTGGGAGACATAACTGGGTAAGCAGGGTTGTTTGGGAAGGATGATGTTAATTTTGATATGGAGTAAATGAAGAAGATATTAAATTGTGTGGCTAGATCGGTATCGGAAGCATTATAATCCGGGCAAGGATTATCCTTTCTGCCTGGGTTGATGAGAGTAGTGATACTATCCCAAAATTTTTTAGGGTTAGTCTTATGGTTGTTTTTTGGAGTGTGGTATAATAGGATTTTTGATCTGAGGTAATGACCTTTTTAACTTTGTTGCGGAGTATTTTGTATTCATTTAGGGTGAGTAGGGTTTTATTTTTATCATGGTGTTTCAAGGCTTTATCACGGAGGCGCATGACAGCTAAGGAGTTTTTACTTAACCAGGGGACGGTGTTGCTTTTACTTCTTTTAGTTTTCAAGGGGGCAAGGGTGTCTAAAAGGTTTAGAAATGTTGTATTAAAGAATGAGATGGCATCATCTAGTGCAAGAGTTTTTAAAGCGCTCCAGCTGAATTGTCATCTTTGACTGTCGTTGACAATCTTCCTTTGTATAACACTTTTCTTTGTTCTTCTAATTTATGACTTGTCCTTGATTCTTTTTCAGGTTCGGTGGTCCAGGGAAACTCAGTCTTGCATTATCTGAAACGTGGTGTTCCAACACTGAGTATAGGTAAAGAGAAATAAATAGGGGCTCCTAAGTGAAGGACCAGCACTGGTGGAGTTTTTAGTAGAATCTAGAACAGAAGCTGCTGTTAAAAAAGAATAATTAGTACAGCATATAAAATATTGCATGATAATTATAAGAATCAATCAGAGGAGCTTAGAAAGGATTGGGACGAGAGACTGGATAAGCAATCCACAAAGAAACAATAGGTGGATATATGTTTGTCTCCCAAATATAAAACAAAGTCTAGAAGATTTAGCATCTTTGCTTGGAAGTGTTTACATAGGTATTTTTATACCACAAGTACACTCTAAAGAATTTTTTCTTCAGGAAGATATCAAATACTGGAGGTGTGATGGGGAAGAAAGTGATAATTGGTCACTTATTTTTTTGGGAGTGTAAGGAGTTGGCAGACTTTAAAAGTTCCCTACAGACTACCCTACCAGAAATACTGGGTGAGCAACCTGGTATAACTAAGGAAATGATTTTTTTGCTCTGATACATGATCAGAATTGCCTATATATAGTAAGGTCTTGATGAGTCTAGTTATGGTTGCTGCCAAAAAGCAATTACTAGAAAATGGAAATCAAAGTCTAAACCAACTGTACTAGAAGTAGTGAATATAGTGACAGAGATAAAACAACTGTAAATGGAATCTTTAGAAAAGTGTACAAGTAAATTACATAGAAAAAATTGGAATTGTGGGAACGATACATGCAGAATAACATTCTGGAGGAGGAATGAGGTCTAAAAGAAGGCGTGATTTGAATGAGCTATGTAATGTTTGACTGACAATGAGTGGATCAAGCATAAGTGATGTATAATGTTTGCAACTAAGAATATGTCAATATGGTTTGTTTTCATTTATACAAATGCATTATTGCCTATGTCATAAGTGATAATTTAAAAAATATGTTTCTTACTTAAAAATGAGCAAGGATGAGCAAGTTTGAGAAAATGTTAGTAGAAGGTGGAAAGGGGTACAAGAGAAAAGTAGTAGTAATAGGGGTGGATGCATTTGCAGTTGTGAATGAGGAAGTAATTTACAAGGACATCCTCTAGTGGCTTTTTTAATTATCAAGAGACCTTTATTGAATGGTAGAACATGGGTTGAGGAGCTGAGCAGGAATAAAGGAAATGATGTAGGGTTGGAAGGGATGAGGGCAGGACATGGGAGCAACGTGGAGTGGGAAGACCCCAGCTAGGTCTATAACTAAAAAGAGTCTATTGGCATCAGGTCAGTAAATATAGTTTAGTTATTTCTAAGGCTGTCCTCAGCTATATAATTTATGTTGCATCTGATGTCTATGTGAGGTAAGAGATTGAGAGGTGACAGGTAATTAAACTGAGAGTTAAATGATTTTAGTGTCATTATACTGATGGTACACAATAAAAGTAACTCATTCAAGGGTAGCAGAGCAGGCTGAACTACTATTGCAATGGACAGGGATAATATTTGTAGAAACTCATTTCCAACATCTACTATAAGAATCCATGGTAGCAAAATTACACACAATATAAGGCAGGCGCATACCTATTTGGGAGTTATTGAAATTACAAAGGTCCAGCAATTCAATGTGTGTAATCCATTGGGTGCTGACTTGTTGCAAGTCAGTACAAACAGGAAAGGAAAGGTTCAAATTCAGGTGTGCTTAAGTAAGCAAACTCGCCTTTGCCTGAAGCAGATTCAGAATGTGGTGGGGAATATAGCCCACAGAGCTTGTTTAAAGTCAAACTAAATTTAAGAAAAAGGTTTAATGGTTTTCTTGTAAAGTACTTACATAATTGCACATTTCAAATTAATTGCAAATAATTAATTGCACATCCCTTGCATTGGATTGTTCTACGTTCCAGTAAAGATAGGTGCATGAGAATGTAAAAGTTGCCGATAATTATATGATTTTTTCTTCATGAGGTTTGCATGATCTGTTCAGCTCACTACACTTGATCATTAGAGTGCGATCAGGACTAAATATCTCATGCCAAAACTCTTGCTGGTTTGACAATTTCTTGGATTCAGTGCCTGCATACTGTGAATCATCGTTTGATATTCTCATATCTAGAATCCCATCCCACAAAAACACAGCTTCCAGTGCAATGTTGATACCACCATTTGTAGTAACTGTTAACTTCATGACCTCAGACAAATTTATGAAATAGTCAAAACAGCAACACATATATACAGCCTTTGAAGTAAATCTGTTCCTATTTTATTCCATGGCATTTATTAAACTGACAAAAAAATATATTTTCTCAGATTATTATTGTGATAAGCATTTGCAGTGATACTTGTCATGTCATTAGTTCTTTTTTTACACAACTCGGGTATACTTGCCAACATTTCTTTCCTTAATTGAAGAGAATTCATCAGCCTCAAACATTAAGCCTTATATACAACTAATCTTCATGAAAAAATATGGCTATATTTCTTTCCTCAGAGTACATTCTGTTCTGACTCACTTCTCATAGCCACTAATAGTACACTGCAGAAACTTTATACACTTTTTTCTCAGTCACATGCACATCATAATTACCCAGTTAGATTGCAGTTCATCTCCAAGGAAATCTTGCTAGTCTAGCAAATATGAATGACTTGTCATTATCTGCTGCACGCACCTTTTTTCCTGACTTATGCCTCACAACTAAGTCATGCAAACCATGTTTCTGTAATGATAGCAACATTCTTTACAGTTATTGTAGTCCCTTGTGCAGTGACCATAAATATACTGCTTAATGCCTTACGGTCACCTTCCAGCAAAATTTGCTGAATAAAGAAATTCTTGGAATTTTCCACAATTATATGCTATGGCTAGTAGCTCTTTGTTTGGTCTTATGTTTTAACAATCCATAAGGCACCTGGACTCATAATCCACTGGATTATCTTTTTCCGAATCTCTGTACAATTTTCATTTTGGATAACATCTTCTTGTAATGTGTTTGGCTTATTCACACAGAAATATTTAGACTTGGGCAGTTCTGCTTCTTCATCTTAAAAATGTCAATGCCGTTTGCTTTACTACAGTACCATTCTCTGTCTTATTCTATTACGTTCTTTACGGGTAGACCCTATTATTTCTAACTTACTAAGAATGACCTTTGAAATATACTACATCTCATGAAGTCTGTTATAGAAGGGTGCAGAAATCTTATGAGAGATTTATGCATGGAGCAAGCAGTTGTACTAATTTTTGTGAATTTCTTACCATCTAGTTTCAAGCATACATGTGTTCAGACATGACCTGTATATCTGAATTCTGTAATACTGATTTTGTATTTTTGTTCAGCTTGACACTATTTCTTTTCAGTCTCTTCACTAACATGATCAGTCTAATATCATGGTCTTGTTTGATCTGACTCACACATTAGAATATCATGAATAATGCTAACAGCTCCATCAAGTCATAGCTCTCTGAGACACTGACAACATTCAAAAGGGAAGTCTGACATATCTATATCCTTCTTGAGGTGAATTAAAAGTATGCTGCACAGAATTTCCCTCTTCTAGCTTAATTTGACAAAATTCCTGATTAAATCAAATACAGACAAATACTTTGCTTCTGACATGGAAGCAACCACTTTTTTTAAACTGGACTATGTGGAAAACTTTCTTTCATAGCATCATTCATGTTTTATGAGTCAGTACAAATATAAATTGTATCTGCTTCACAGAAGTAATTAAGCTTTTTACCTATCAGTTCTACTTCTCAAAACTACTGAAATTTCCTTAGTTCATGCTACTGTATGGCAGAGAAAACTGAGGAGTGAAGGCAGAGCAGCTCAGAAAACTTGAGGCGATGGAAACAAGACACCTGGGACATCAAGTAGGATGCAAATTGTGAGACAGATGAAGAAGTGATGACATCAGAACAGTGCTGGGACATCAAGTAGGATGCAAATTGTGAGGCAGATGAAGAAGTGATGACATCAGAGCAGTGCAGAATGCAAAGTAGTCCCAGTTGTAGAGAACAGTCAGAGTGAACAGATTACTACGGATCAGTCTCATGTGCAGGAAAACATAAAGCGATTAGGTAAAGCAGATTCGGGAGAGACAGGAAGAAGGCAAGAGAAGATGAGAATGCCCAGCCAGAAGATGAATGGATTGCATGATTGAAGACCTGTGACAGGAAGGCAGGACTGCCACCAAAGAAGGTAGGAGAGCGGAGTGGCTGTGAACTGCTACAATAACCCATCTTCATGTAAAATGGCAAGAAGGGACTGATTATGATGAAGATGGTGATGATGACAGAACCATAAAGCTGAAGCATGAATGAGTTGCTCTGAGGTGGGTTGGCAGACTTGTGGTTTACTAATGCTATTGGGTGATATGCTGGGATAGCATATGACCAAGGTGTCTACATAGTGCAATGCAGGTATATGAACAATGTAAATGAGGAGTCATCGACATACTTCTCAACCTCTTACAGCAAGAAATCCGGACACAACCTGAAATAATTGGGGGGGGGGGCAAAGGCCCTCAAATAGGGACATCTTTTATATATTACTGGTATAAACTTAAAAAGTTGTTAGAGTAACAGGATTTCTGTTAGCATACATTTTCTGAAGGATATGAAGCCTGAAACCTAAATGAATGTCATTATTTAGTATCTTCAGTCCTCAACAATTGGCCAGAAAATCACAAATTTTATGAGAAACAGAACAAAAATATGAAGCAAAAATCTGGAAATTCTGTGACAAATCTGGACAGTTGAGAGGTATGGGCATTGATTTAAACAGGAAAATGCAGCGGACTCAAGACAGATCCCTGAAGCACACCCAGGTTGACCTACTGAGAGTGTGAGACACTGTTTGTCAATTCTGAGAACTTGGATCACTCACTAAGACAGCTATATTAGAAAATTTAATTCATTAGTTTAAAAGTATCCAGTGTACAGTCAGAGGCATATGCAGAATATTATAACATTAATATATTTCAGCATTGGGTAAAACTGTCTACCAGTAAGTGCTGTATCCATGTGTAATATTCCAGAAGACACAGAAAACAAAATGAAACTGTAGAATGCAGTCACTTGCTCTATTTAATATTAAATGTGATTTAGAAATCTGCCCCTTGAATTATTATTTTTGAAACCATACACTATTGTATCTTGTATTAATTGATCATCTCACCAAATACACATTCTTAGTTTGGAATTTTGTTAATTCAGTAACATAAGCATCTATTGTGTTAGTGGGACATGAAGAACAGAGTCAAAGGTATTTAAAACGTTCAATGCTTCTTCCTTTGTGATGCACAGTAGTGTAGCAGATGTTGGGCCAGATTCATGAATGGCTACATGTCTGGCTGCTATTGTGTGCGTGCCGTACTGTGACATGCACATGACAACATGCTATTAAGTATGTGTAGAGCCACAAAACAAAGGTAAACAGAAGACTATGTTAATGACAACATAACTAGCTGAAGTATATGCTAATTAACCAATCCAAGATGTCGGAGCCATTCAGGAAGCTATAAAGTAATTGTGTACACTTGGTGTAGCTTTTTCTTACAAACTCCAAAACCTATTAGAATACAGGCACCATCACACTTAGAAAAAATGCAATGTTAAGGGCTGCTGCTGCTCTCTTGCATGTGTATGTGCAACAGGCTCAAATATGTGGCGCTGCTGCTGATAGACCTCAGCCAAGGAGAAGGTGAGCACTCAGACCCCATTTAACATATCATCTACTGCATGATATTGAAATTAGAGTGATACAGGGTTGATAGGGAAACACTGCAGGAACTCTGAAACCTCTGCAGCCCCCACCTCAGACCCAGTGAAAATTAAGGTATGTGTAGCATTAAGGATATTAGCTACTAGTACATTCCAGAGACGCAGAAGGGATATACTAGAGATGTCACAGGCCTCAGCCTCCAGAATATTGCACCAACGTCTTAGCGCTATGCTAGAACCTGCAAAGGACTACATCTATTTTCCATGCACACCAGAGTAGAGAGTAAGAACAATGCAGAAATGTCATACCGCAGCACACTTCCATGAAGTTTTGGGGGCCACAGACTGTACTCACATAGAAATAAAAGCCCCAATTGGTAAACAATGAAGAACATACATCAACAGTAAGCGGTTCCACTCAACCAACTGTCAGGTAGCCTGTAATGCCTAAGGGATCATCCTCAATGTGTGTGCAGGTAACCCAGGCAGTTACCATGACTCACACATATGGCACACCTCCCAGCTGTACAAGGTTTGTTAGCAGTGATGCTCCACAAGGCCATCTACTGGGTGATGCAGGTTATGTACTGGAACTGTGGTTCATGACACACATCAAAAATGCCCACCTTCCCACTGAAGAAAGATACAATGATGCCTAAGAGGTAAAGGAGAGCACACACACTCACCACCTAAGAGGTAAAGGAGAGCACACACACTCACCACCTAAGAGGTAAAGGAGAGCACACACACTCACCACCTAAGAGGTAAAGGAGAGCACACACTCACCACCTAAGAGGTAAAGGAGAGCACACACACTCACCACCTAAGAGGTAAAGGAGAGCACACACACTCACCACCTAAGAGGTAAAGGAGAGCACACACACTCACCACCTAAGAGGTAAAGGAGAGCACACACACTCACCACCTAAGAGGTAAAGGAGAGCACACACACTCACCACCTAAGAGGTAAAGGAGAGCACACACACTCACCACCTAAGAGGTAAAGGAGAGCACACACACTCACCACCTAAGAGGTAAAGGAGAGCACACACACTCACCACCTAAGAGGTAAAGGAGAGCACATACACTCACCACCTATGGGGTAAAGGAGAGCACACACACTCACCACCTAAGAGGTAAAGGAGAGCACACACACTCACCACCTAAGAGGTAAAGGAGAGCACATGCACTCACCACCTAAGAGGTAAAGGAGAGCACACACTCACCACCTAAGAGGTAAAGGAGAGCACACACACTCACCACCTAAGAGGTAAAGGAGAGCACACACACTCACCACCTAAGAGGTAAAGGAGAGCACACACTCACCACCTAAGAGGTAAAGGAGAGCACACACACTCACCACCTAAGAGGTAAAGGAGAGCACACACACTCACCACCTAAGAGGTAAAGGAGAGCACACACACTCACCACCTAAGAGGTAAAGGAGAGCACACACACTCACCACCTAAGAGGTAAAGGAGAGCACACACTCACCACCTAAGAGGTAATGGAGATCACACACACTCACCACCTAAGAGGTAAAGGAGAGCACACACACGCACCAGCTATGGAATATACATAACAAACTAAGCACATACAAACAGTAAAACTGATGCCAGCCAATATCAACAGACTTTACTTCCCCATGTAATGACTGTGTACTGATTGCATCAGACAGAGACAGTCCGAAGGGACATGACTCGTACCAGTAGTAATGAGTGTTGAACCTGTAGCATAAGAACAACTGTGTAAGAAGATGTGGTGTAGCAAGCAAATTCCATTTTGTACTCACAAGCTCTTAGTGCTACCTCCCCGCATGAACATCTATCAATTAAAAATGGATGCATCTCTCAAAATGCTGCCCCAAGCACTTAATAAATGTTAATAGCATTTTCAGATTTTCCCTCAAAACTATTAAAAATATTGTTTTTAGATTAGCAACATTGTACGTCGATAAAGACATTCATTTAGATAGTCGTAGATATAATATGACCTAAAAAAACATGCTGATGTGATGCTCAGAAAAAAATGGACTAAGTAGAGTACAAAGAGTATACCTGGCTCCACCCTTACCTGGATGCTGTTAGTCATAAATGTAGTCAAGCAGAACCTGTACAAGGTGTCCACCAATGGGATTATTTGTTTATAGGAATATCTGCAATATACAGCTATGCATTGTTTAAGATAACCGGTGTCAACAGATATCAAGCCAGTCACTCACTCTACATAAACCAGTCAAGAGAGCAATGATATCAACAATTTCACAAGTAGAACAATGAGCAGGCTTGAAATATCAGTGATCTGAATGCATGACTTACAAAACTAACTGAAGACAATAATTTCAAAATGATCATATACAAAAGCATCTCAGATTTTCTTATGTAAGGCATACGCATAAAAATCAACATAGTGAGAAAAACTCATTTAGCTGTCTAATCTGTATGGTTCCTATTAGATGACCGAAGACGCATTCGATAGAATGCGGCTTGGTCAAACTTAAAACAACAAAAAGGCAAAATAGCGAAGCGGCTTTTAAGCAAATTCTTTCCCAGGGAAAGTATTTGCTTGACCGTTTCCATTACTTTGCTGTTTTCAGCACTGTAGTGCTATCTCAGAGTTGGTATATTTAAGTAGGGGGGTGTGGGGGGAACTTTATGTATTATTTCAATTTTTTTTTGGAACAGCCCCTGAACTTTCGAGATTGTAAGATTTCATTTACATGGGGTTGATTATTCATTGTTCGCTTTTTTAAGCATTCGATGATATAATATAGACGCAATCTGTACATTAGACATATATGCAACCCTAAGTCAAAACACAATGAACAAAGGACATGGCATGGTCATCATAATCATTTGCACAGGGTGGGGTGGGGGCGCAAGAGATCAGGGTTAACACCAAAGTAGTGAGTGTATGTGAGTAAGAAACACAGAGCATTCAGTAAAGTAGGAAATATTTCATGGCCACTAACAGAAGATGTATCACAACCAATACTAAGGTTTGCTTAGGTTGCCCATGTGTGAGTTGTTATGGATAGTTTATGTGAAATGTGTGTGTGTGTGTGTGTGTGTGTGTGTGTGTGTGTGTGTGTGTGTGTGTGTGTGTGTGTGTGTGTGTCTGCATGAAAACAATCAAGCCTTGTGGTAGCTCTACTTCCTGGCATGTTGGACAAGTGTGAGCTGTGCATGGTAGAGTTGTCACTTCAGTGTCATCACTCCCAACCAGGTAAATGTCTCTGCTAGGAATTGCACTGCCACTTCCACATCCCCAGTTTGAAGTAGGGGTGCAACCTGAATGTGAATGAAGTCTGCTGGATGACCTCTCTTCACATCTATGTCCAGGACCATGATCCTGTGGCCTACCACATCTGGGTGTGGACACCTCAATCAGTGACAGTGCAGTGGAAGTGGAGCCATTATGGGAGAGGAATCTGTCATGGCTACATCTACTAACATCAGAGGATATTGCGGCTCTACTGACACATAGATGCTGACCCTCTCCTATCAGATATTCAATCACAGACATTGCCCAATCTAGTGTGTCATTCATTTTATCTAAGGAGTCACACACATTGTTTAGGCAGTTACACATGTAAGAATAAGCCATGCATGGGACTCACACTATCTCCTCCTAGGCACTGGTGGAATGTGCCTGTGACTCCATGATGGCCCTATACATAAGTCTGGAGGCACATAATGACACACCAGCATCAGAAGGAGGGTGGACAGTGGGCCTCCTCTGAGTACCTCTAGCAACCCTTCTGTGTGTCACCATGCCCTCACAATGGCTACGGGCAGAATCAACCAGCTGTGCAACTGGAGTGACCACACTAAACCAATCAATTGTGACACCCTTAACCTGTCATATCTGAGGGCTCAGTGGAATGGGTATGCATAGACATACTCAATGTGTCCAACATAAGGCCAGGGGATGCATGAGCCACAACCTCAGTGTCAGACTGAACCTCTGCATCCCCTGACTGTGCTTCTATATCACCACCACCATCATCACCATCATCATAGCCTACCTATACTCTGACATCAGGCAATATGAGTTCAACACTGCCTACCGATAGTCTTTCATCAGGTGGTATGAGTTCAACACTGCCTACCGATACTCTGACATCAGGCAGTATGAGTTCAACACTGCCTACCGATACTCTGACATCAGGTGGTATGAGTTCAACACTGCCACTGTCAGGATCACCTGTGATAATAAGCAACAAACACAAGGAGGAGAGAAATAGTGACTAGAAATGATTCAAACTGTATTCTAAATACTCATGTTAAACAGTTTCAGATGATAAAGGAATACAATAATGACTCTCTCCTCAGACTTACATTGAACTAACAGGTTTTACTAGTCAAAGAAATTTGTGCTCACTACGTGCAGGTGGTCTTTCAGATGGAAATCTCGCTTGAGAAGGGGAAGACAGTGGAAAGAAGGCTAATAAGCATCATGATGCAGATGACACAAGGACAAGAGACTAATGCTCTGAATACCATCCCCTTAAGAAATATCTCAGAATCAGTCAGCCTGACCATGCCCCAACAGTCTCTGTTGGACTGTTTCTCTTCTAGGTCACACATCTTGATGCTTCAAGATATAGCAGATGTATACAAGTATTAACACATTAAGATGTCTAGAATGGCAGTTAATGACTTATATATATATATAGCATACCTAGAATTTGTTCTTGGGACATGTTTTGCCTGTCATCCACATCAGCAGCAACATCAAAGAGTCTGTATGAACTCTCTCCTGAGCTGTTGGGATCTCTGACAGTGGACAGGAACTGCTCAGTTCCAATAATTGATGGTCTGGTAGCAAGACCACCCCTTGCAGACATCTGTTCATGTGCTACAGCTACAGCTGCAGCTGCCCTCTTATGTGCCACTGTAATCATATCAGTGGCACGTTGCTGTACCTGATTATAGTTTCTGGCATAGCTGCCCACTGAATTTATGTCAGCGACCACCTGCTACCATATGCTTTTTCTGGCAGACATATCACCTTTGCCTTTATCAAGCAAGAAGGATCCATGGTGGCTTAACGATTCAGTGATGACTTCATTCTGTACATCACTGAATGATGGCTTGCATGGAACAGATTGTCTGGCTGCCATAATCCTGTATGACATAAAACAGAAAAAAACACATTTGTAGCACATAGAGAGATTAATCTATTAAATAAAATCTGTGCACCCATCACAGTGCAAAACAATTGAACACTAAATGCTCATTTTGGACTATGCACATGCAATGGGAGCCCCCTCCCCCCAAAAAATTGTAATGCATTAGCATTAGATCCATTCTGTTAACATTTTCTGTAATGAAGACATCAGTTGTGTAATTGACTACTGAACTGCAGTATTATCAAGAAATAGGCAAAAATTCCAATTAGAAATGCAAAGCAAATTACCATGGTCTCTCCATTGTTGTAGAGGTCACCACACGGCATCTGAGAGGCCTTACACCTCTGTTAGCTAGACATGCACAACCCCTTGAAGTTGATAATAAACATAATACATTTGTCTGTCCTAACCAGTGAAATTCCAAGAGCAAACGGTAACACAATATTGAGATGTAACCATACCATTCATTAACAAATTTTGAAAGCGGACCAAAAACTGACACATCACTATGCCAAAAGTGATTGAAAAAATGCATACAGATAAAAAAAAAATGATTACATATTGAAATGCATTACAGACATGAACATGTTAACAGTTTATGAAGGGTCAAACATACCTAATGAAAAAATGCAGTAATGTATAGAAAAATCTCCTCCAAGTAAATACAAGTAATAGTCTGTCTGTATCAAATCAGTTTCCTCTCCTACCACTTCCATAGCTACACCCTTAACTTTATATAGTGTAGAGTCAGCCCTCTGAGCACTGTGAAAATGCAAATGAGGTGTTAAATCATTAGCATTCCTGAATACCAAAATTCTCACTTGGTAGAGGAGAAATACAAATCATGTGAGTAGCTATATGATTGCTTGCACGTATGCTAGGACTGGAGGGAGAAGCAATGACAATTGCTAGCTGCTAATGGCTTCAAGTGTTAATGATTACTCTGACTGCAGCAACAAGCAATATTGAAGAGGGACTTCTCTCTGAAATGGGTGTATCATGCAGACTAAACTTAAGAAAAATTGTGGAAACACCTGGAGAGCTATAAAAATAACTTTAACAAAACTGATATTCTTTTAATAATAGCATATTCTCCATCCTCTGTTTAAAAATTGTTCTGCAATGCTAATCAGCTATATTATACATTGAAACAAAGATGCAAAGAAATGCCCATGACATTGCATTTATGTTAACTAAGCTGAGAGAAGGGAAGATGCTTAGAAAATAAAAAGAAGAAATATTTGCAGTTTTAGCAAGCTTACATTAATATGGTGTGGGCTATTATTAGCCTAAATATGTTGTCAATATTGCATTCATCTAGGCATGTTCAAGCAAATGAGAGAGGAACATTTCTTAACTTTCTTCTGGTGGACCTGTAACTTAATGGTCTGCTAAGTCAGATCTGTATGGTATGTACATTTTCTGATTCATACTATAAGCCTGTGTTGCTGGCAAGGAGGGATAAGAAACACTGCTGAGTTTGCGTTGTTATTTCACTAAAATAAGTGTCCAAATCCAGATAGTGTGCTGTTTGAGAGTGTTAATGCATATTTCCTGTGCATTTGATCAGCTTGTAAGACACACACAGTAAGGAAACCTTACAGTCTTGCATTTTCATTATTATTCCCTGATGTTTGCTACTATTAACAATTTTTTTCTTTTATTGCATTCATCATTTATGCACGTTTGATAAAGCACACTTTGGACTGGCAGTGTATTGAGGCAGTGAATGACAGTCCACTACTCAAGGTACAAACTGAGAAATTTAATTTAGAGTACCATCATTAGTGCTGAGAAATAATAACCTGGCTTGACATGTGTTCTTTTATTATTCCATAAGTTTATTTATTTATTTGTTGTTTGCTAACTGGGGTAATTCACTGAGCCATAAAGAACCCGTTTTAAATGGATGCCATGGGAGAAAATCTCTACAGTAAAACAAAGATAGCATATTAACAGAAGTGTTGTAGCAACAAGAAAAGTTAATACAATTCCTATAAAGAGTTATACATACAATGTAATATATGCAGAAGCTATAACATTTATAGTGTTTATACAAACAGGATTAAGAGGAGTTGTACAATTCACAGTAAAGAAGCTTTACACACAATGTTATCTGTACAGAAAGAGTAAAACATATCTCGACTTTATACACAATGTTATCTGTACAGAAAGAGTAAAACATATCTCGACTTTATACACAATGCGATTCAAGGATAACATATTAGATAATGGGAGGCTTTGCCATTTAATGTATAGTCATAAAGTGGCGTAGTTTCATGTGGGGTGCTTGGTAGAGGATTGAGAGCATGAGCATTTCCAGGAAGAGGAGAGATAAGAGTCTAAGGAAGACTTAAAGGTGGCATGGCTGTGGATAGTTCTAAGGGATGGTGGGAGGGCATTCCACTTTTTGGCAAGGGAGAAAGAGAAGATAAGCTGTCCGTGTGAACGCTTTGGCTTGTACACCAGGAGGAGGTTTGTGTTATCAGATCTAAGGGGCCTATTTGGATTGTAGAGGGTAAAGATAAAACTAAGGGATGGACAGTCAGAGGGTTTAAATATAAGTTTGTGGGTTGTGGTAAGTTGTAGATAGTCTAGGTAGTTTGGAAGTTCAAGCCAATTTAAATACTGGAGAGACTTACAGTGGTGGGAAGAGTGTCTTGAGTTGGTTGCGAATTTGGATATCTTGTTATAGCAGGCTTCTAGTTTGGTTGTAAGGGAGGATTGGAGGTTGGTTGGTATTGGTGAACCGTACACGAGAGAGGGGAGCAGGTAGGTGGATGCTATAGTTTTTTTTAGAGGAGTGGGTTAGGAATTGGGAATTCTTGTAAAGCAATCCTAGTTCTTGATGGTTTTTTTTTTTATATTTTGTTGTATGTGGTTACCAAATTTTAGTTGTTCATCTATAACTATCCCGAGGAGTTTTGTGTGGGGGACAATTTCAATTTGGGATTGGTTTTGGCTATATATTCTGAAAGTCTCTTTGGGTGTTAAGGTAGATTTTCATGGGATGAAGACTATGATTTTTGTTTTGTTTGGGTTCAGGGCCAGGTGGTTAGTTTTCATCCAATCTTCGGTGGTGGAAAAGGCAGATTGTGTTTTGGCAACCAGATCTGGGATTGAGTCCATTGAGCAGATGACTGTAGAGTCATCTGTGTATTGAATTATGTTGACATTGGGGATAGAGGAGTGGAAGTTATTGATAACGATGTTGAATAATAAGGGTCCAAGTATTGAACCTTGAGGCACTCTGGAAGGGGTGTTGAGGTAGGGTGAGTAAGAACCGATGTCAGTAAAAGTTAAAAATTGTATTTCTTGTGGGAAGCAAATACCTCATAAGGACTTTCACTCTTACTGTATTCCTTGCTTAGGCCCTGACCACGACGTCACTAGTTGTCGGTTTTGTGCTAGATTCAATAAACGCACTATTAAACGTTGGTTTGATTTTGCTCTACATTATTTTGGCCGAAGGATTAATTACATAATGGCGTCGGTACTACCGACGACCGGAATTTATAAAAAACGCAAAGACAAAGAAAAGGACAGGCATCTGAGGTTCAAAACCGATGACGAAGCCTCTTCTAGGCCAGTCACCGATTAGCCTGTTCTCAGTGAGGTGCTTTCGCAGCCCCTGACACCCGCTACCTCAGAGCCACAGGCCGTAACTGACAGCCACGTGGGTATTGGGCCTACGGAAACTATACCCTCAGATGGGTCTGAAGCCGCTGAGCAGGCATCGGCTTCTGAGGGTGTTTTCAGACCTTCACAGCTTACAATTAAGCCCACTACAGCAGCAAAGACAAAGTCAAAAACACCATTAAAGACAAGGAAACAAGTACAGCATTCTCCAGAACAGTCATCTATGACAAAGAAACCAATGCTTAAAATGGCCGAAGACCTAATTACTTTAATCAGGGGTTCCCATCCCCCTCCTGACAAAAGGCCTAGGCAAGACACTGATTATGATTCCTCTGACCAGGTTTCTATTTCCTCTGACTCCTCTTCTGATCAGGGATACTGTCTCCCTCCCTGTGAGGACTCTGATGCAGAAGAGTCCATACCTTCAGCCTCTCCACCTGAGGATTACTCCTTTGGGGACACCCTGCACACCATGAGGGAGCATTTCCATTGGGAGAGCCAGGAATATTCAAAATCCAAGAAAAGGCCCAGAGACTTCCTTTTATTGCCTCAGCACAGGCCCCTGGCTATCCCCCTGTGCTCGATATTGTTGATGATGTTTTTTCTGAATCCAGTCTGTCTCCTGATTCTTTACCCCCTGCACCAGTCAAGCCAGACAGGTACTACAGAGTCCCTGACTCTCATAAATTTCTTTACAAAAACTCTGCTGCAGACCCAGAAACAATTTCTCAGGGTCCAAAAGGGGATAAGGCTTCCACTGCTAAAAATCCTGTTCCCTCGGATAGAGATTCCAGAGCTCTGGACAGATGGGGGAAAAAAGTTTACACTTCTGCTACTTTAGCTGTAAGAGCTTTAAACTGTCAGTTTCACATGCTTAAATACCAACAGTACCTCATGTCATTGTTAAAACAGAAAATGGTTTCAAATACAGAAGGTCCTGACAGTAAGGAAATGCAGGATTGATTGCATGCAGCTGAACAAGTGGGAAAGCATACTCTGCAATGTGGTTTTGATTCATTAGAGGCTTCTTGTAGAGCCGCAGTTACAGGCTCTGTTATTCGAAGGCATGCTTGGTTGAAAGAACAAAGTTTACCTGACCATGTTAAAGTAAAATTATTGGACGCTCCATTACAAACAAATAAATAAATAAATAAATAAGTAAATAAATAAATAACTGAATAAAATCATGTAAAACAGGTACATCCCAGGCTCAGTTCTGCAATACACATTACTGACAGCACAGCTGACTTAAGTCAGCAGTAACTATTTATTACTGATCAGAAGAGTGCACTTACTCATTTCTATCAACAAATATGGCTTTGCAGAAAAACTAGAACAGCACAATATCTTCTCTGACACAGAATGAGAAACTAATCCTGTGTACACTGCACTGTCACACTGTACAAAGCCGGACTCCTTTGATTGTCCTCTAGATTGTGTAACTAGATAGGTAGGGGGTTATTTATTTATTTATTTGTTTGTTTGTTTGACATTTGTTTACTGGGAAAGTCCAAATGGGTACAAAGCCATTTTCAGCAGAGGCCCTGGGAGAAAAGCTCCACAGTACAATTTAAACATAATTACAAATCAACATTGGTTAAAAACACTAAGTTAATCACACAGAAGTACAAATTGTGAATACAATAAAAGAAAATAAATATAAAGCAAGCAATACAGTTGAACATCCATTATACAGAAGAGAGTTCCTAATATGTATGTTACATAATAATGCATGAAAAATATATTACAAAATAAGTAATAAGTCATAAAAACTATATACACTTTCTGGCAAGAGACTTGGGTAGTAAATTTCAGTCATAATTTCTGAGATAGATAAAGGTAAGAACAGAGAGAAGGAACATTAGAAGGTTAAGGAATTACAGAAAGGTTAGGGTCCAAAACAGGTCATGCAGAAAAGGAAGTAGCATAGATCAACAAAAAGTCTATTAAGACTGGGGAGAAGGGAATGGAAAAGTGTACTAAAATGGTGTTAAGCATGTGCAGATCCAATTATTGGTTAGATGCTCTTTCAGCCTAGACTTGAAGGAATAGTAGTTGGGTATAAGTCTGCTTGATTCTTGAATGCTATTCCATGATTTGACAACACAGGAAGAGCACAGACTAACACATTAAATCTTTGAGGTTTGCAAATAGATAGTAGATACTTGTGAGAAGAATATAAGCCATGAGATGAAATATAGTGTTAAAGTAGTAATGATGTATTTTGTGAAAAGGAGTTGTACAGTATTTTGTGTGTTAGTGTTAGTTGATTAAAGGGTGAGAAGTTGGGGTAGTTCATACCAATTTAGGGATTTGACAGCAGAGCAATGGTGAGAGTAGTGGGCTTGGCCTATGACAAATTTAGCTATTTTATTATAACATTGGCTAAGTTTTGCTTTGAGGGAATAGTGAAGATCGGTTAGAATAGGTGAAGCATATAGGAGGGAGAGTAAGAGATAGGTGGTGGCAAGAGTTACTCTTGCGGAGTTGGAGATGAATTTCTTAGCCCTATACATAATGCCCAATTTTTGATTTTTTTTTTATGTTGTTGCTAATATTTATTTGTTTATTGACAATTGTTGACCAGAAAAGTCCACTGGGTCAGGAACCCATTTTCAGTGGAGCCTCATGTGCAAAAGCTCTACAATTAATACAGTCAATTAAAAATATAGACACTTGACAAAAAAAAATTAAAAGCGGAAATATGCAAAAATTAAAAAAAAAATATGAAAGTCAAATACATAGACAATATAAAACTTATCAGTATGTATCAGAACTTATATAAACTTAGATAATAGTTAGTAGTATAGTACAAAGCTTGAGTTGTTTCTTTTTGGCATTGCATGAAAAAAACATGGCAGTTCTTGCCAAACAGTTATAACAGTAATAGAACTGTGTTGCTGTTAGGGTAAAAGTTATTTTGAACTATGGAACTGGTTTAGAAATAAGTAGTGAAGTTTTATGGTGTTTTGTCTGATTGGCATTGGCATTTGAGGTTATGTAGGAAGTAAGTTTTTAATGCTACTTTGTATGTCTTTATACAGTCTATTTGGGTAATATGGGAGGGTAAGGAGTTACATTTTTAGCAATGCTATGGGAGAACAAGCACTGTCCAGCTCTTTTGTTGGGCTTGGTTACACTTAGTAGCAATTTGTTGAGGATTTTAGGGTACGTGAAGGAATATATGTTTGTAGTATTGATGAGAGTGCTGGACAAGTATTTGGTTTATAAATTAGTTTATGGGCTAGCATTAGTTGGGTATAGCAAAGATAGTTTGGGAAATCCAACCAGTTCAGTTCAGAGATTGCTTGGCAGTGGTGTGAGTGGTTAGGCTTTCCTGAGGTGCATTTTCCTATTTTATAGCAACAAGACTGAAGTTTATTGCTGAGGGATGAGTGAAGGTTAGTAAAGATGGCACTACCATAAAGTAGAGCAGGGATGAGTAAGGTACTTGCCAGTTTTGTTTTGCTGTTTTTGTCCATATAATGTTTAAAGTGTGTTTTCTTTATTGCATTGGGAATGTGTGTTTCAAAGGTGAGTTTATCGTCAATTGTAATGCCTAGTAGTTTGGCAGATTTTACTATTTCTATTTCAGTTCTGTCTTTAGATAAGATTTTGAAGTCTATAGCTGGTGGTTTTGAAGAGAATAATAGAAGTTTTGTTTTTTGGCGTTCAGTAGCAGTTGTGAATTGTTTAGCCATGATTTAATCTCTGTAAAAGCATTTTGAGTAACTGTGAGGAGGTCAGAGAAATTGTTTGAAGTAGAGATTACTGTTGAATCGTCAGCATATTGGATAATTTTACCTAGTTGAGAGACTTTGTGGATGTCATTAATAAAGATGTTGAAGAGTAATGGTCCCAGGGGGCGTGGCCATGGATGAACACAGGATAGCAGCAGATTTCTTCAGCTCCACCAATTTCATTACATTGACAGGAATTAATTACTTAAAAAATTAATTCTTGAAGTAATTTTCTTTCTAAATATGTTTGTTTTATATAGTTCTTGAACTATATCTAAAAAAGAAAGGAAATCTTAATAATATTCCTGTCAGAAATTACTTTGGAAATTTTCCTGTCAGTTTATCAGTCTGAAATGAGTTCCAGTAAGACAAATTCTCAAGACTCCAGCATCAAGAAAGAACTTCAGTCTCTGATAATTATAGTCCAGCAACTTACTGCTAAGATGGATAAAATGGATACTAAAATAGACACTTTCATAGAAAAAACTACAAAACAAATAGACTTGTTACATATGGACCTGCAACAACAGAAGATCCAGATGACAGGCA